>NW_009225585.1:0-29031 GCF_000690835.1 Fulmarus glacialis
AATAAGCTGGCAGAATCAACCCTAACTAAAGTAACAAGCCTTAATTAAGTTCTACCTAATGTCACGTAATATGATTGTTACTACTCTGTTTTATTCTCTCCTCATCCATCCACTCATCTAACCCCAGTCATAAAGCACATTGGATGCTTCTGCCTCATAAGTCCCAGCTAAAGTCAGAAAATGAGATCATGACTATTTTATGGGAGAAGTTTAGGCACAAAGAAATGAAACAGTTTGCCAGAGATCTAAAAAGCAAAGTGGAGAAGTGAACAGCTCTGCCTACAAATCTTAGTCCCCAAGCAGGATATAAAACATGGATATTTTGATATTGTTTCTTTACTGGTTTAAATTTTGAGCTATTTCAAACACCAAAAGTTTTCAGGGCTTCTGGTTTCAGGTCCCAAAGACCCCTTGCCCTTCATCAGTCTAAGCTGCAATTCATCACTGTCTTTCCAGAAAACAAACAAACCCAAACTCTGTGGTGAACAGATAGTCTGGAGCACTTCCTTCCCTTTTTGCTTGATTTTCTTTTGTATTACAAACTACAAGCCTTCACAGCTGCTGCTGAGCTTTCTGACACCAGTTTTCTGGAAGGATGCGTCTACTTTCTTCCACTGGATTTGTAAAAAAAGTGGCAGTGCATGAGCAAGGTGCTTTTGATCTCGAGCCAAGAAGATTAGCCCCAGGTGATAGCAGTGCTAGACCTGCCACAGCTCAACAAGTTGTGATTGACCAGCGGATCTGCAGTAAAGGACTGTGAGTCCCAAGCTCAATACAATTGCAAGCCATCCTACTGGTTGGTTATTAATATATTTAGCTGTGTCATTGCAAGAAGCTTAAAAATGGGTCCATGATCAGGGATGGTGATCTGGAGGAGTGGTAGTAATGTATGGAGGGGCTGTAACACAATCTCAGGTAATCCGCTCGTGAGGGAGGCTCCTTCCACAAAACTAGCTGTTCACTAGTACATCTGCTTGCCACTACTCTTGGAGGACAGCGTGCTCACTTTGTGCACTGTGTTTGTGCCTTATGGGAAAGGTTTAAAGGAGATGTTTGGATCAGTCCTTATCAAAATCAGGGCTAAGTCCCAAGCTGCAGTCCACCTTGTCATGCGACCAGGAACCAGTCATATCCTGAGTAACAGAAAGGCTTAAGAAAGTTGATCAAGAAATGCTGTGCAAGACTCCTCAGAACTTGAACAGTGGACTTTCTTTCCAATCCTCTGCCTAAGACCATCTCACCGTTCTGCTAATACAGCCATGAGAAGTGAGCCTTATAACACTGCATTGCAACCTTCCCCAGGAGCTCACTGTATGTACTAGCTAGTTGTGTAAAACTGGAGTAAGGTTTCTTTAGCAATGGCATGTGATTCTGCTCATTGCAAAACCAAACAGGACAAGGTGGTGCCACCATATGGGTATGGTATTGCCCTAGGATACCATCATATCTCTGTTTCCTTCTTAAAATATTTACTATTGTGCATCAGCAGAGATTTTTATAAATGCCATCAGTCTGCAGAAATCTGGTGTCATGCTGCTCTGAGACTTGTGTCTAAATAGACCTTAATTTCATACCAAAGGAGCACTGTGACTCCGTGCTGTTCTGACCTGTTGTGTCGCTATTAAGGACACTATGCCTTTTTGCAAGCTGCAGCCTAGGTGCATTCATTAGTTCAGCCAGCAGCTGCTGTGAGTGAAAGCTGGTGGGCAGCAAACGGATCTAGTTTCGGCGAAGACGACATCAGGAAAACAACAGACGAATGAGCTGCGGTAGTGGTTATGTGTGAAGCGCTTTGGTATTCATGATAACCCGTTCATTTGCAAAGAGCACAGAAAATCAATCAAAATCACATGCAAACAAAGAAATGATAAATTAATCAATAAAGGCATCGGCTAATCAAATGGCACCCTCCTCAATTACTCTAATAGAAAAAGAACAATTGCTGGTTATGGCTCCTGGTTTAGAATGGCAATCTTTGCAATCAAGCACTGATTCAGGTGTTAGTTAATTAAATCAAGTGAGCTATATGGAACAGGATTCCACTCTGTGTTTTTTCATTTAATGAGATAAATGGATTCAGTTTCCCAATTTCATACACCTTCCCCAAAGACTGTAAAAGAACCATGTACATGAGTTTATATTCATGTATAGCCTCACAAATGTATTTTGTAAAGGCAGGACTACAGGACACAGAAGAGCTCTGCTCCACTGCAGACACTTGTGCTGTTGCACTATGTAATCCCTGTGATATAACCAAGCTTCAGCTTCAAAACCTCTAATGTCTTTACTTTTCTTGTTCTAGAAGTTCTCTTCTCCATCTACTAGAAATAATTTCCTAGTTTCCAGATTAACTATGTCTAGACTTCCTTGTACTTAGTTCTTTCAAAAGCTAAGTTCCTGTATGTCTGATACTTACTTGGGGATGCAATGGTGGGCACTTGTATCATGCAGAGAATCCATGTTGTCTGTCAAAGAGCAGGCTCCGGTCACTTTCTGGTCTAAATCTTTCTGAATTTACATGTGATACTCAGAAAAAGTACAACGCTGTTCATCTGCCATAGTATATTCCCTTGTTCATCTTCTAGTACAAAAGCAAGGACAAAATTCTTATTTCAACTGATTGGAGTCAGGAAGAAAGGGGTTGTAAAAGGAGATTGTATAGATTTAGCCTTGGGCTATTACAACAATTTAGGGAACAATTTTTGCACTTAGGTAGCTGGGTGATCATATGATTGACTTTGGCCCTCAGCCCCTCTGAGGGGGCAAAGCAATGGATTTGATTCCTCCAGACAAAGTCCCTGAGGTTTGTAGGACTGCCTGTCAGGCGTGTGCATCCACAGCCATAGGTCACTGCAGAGATGCTGTCTGGGAACTGCAACAACCTCTCTGTGGTTTGATGTCCTTTGCACTCTGGGGATCCTTTCAACCAGGCAATGGGTCCTTTTACAAAGGTAGTCATCACCAATGAGTGCCAAACCAACGAAGGTTATAGTTTCTCCTGGATAATACTAGCATGTCTCTGGTGCTGGAGTATAACAAGCATCTGTGTGTTTAATGATGGCTCTTTCCACCTCTCTTCTGTACCAGAATAATTGAAAGTGTTTCCTATTATCTCCCCTTGTCCACGAAGAATCTAGAACTAGGAAACCAGCAGCAACATTTGCACAGAAGACAGCCGCTTTCCATTTTGTCCAGAAACTTTGATCCCACAAAGTTTTCCATGAGTTTTTTAGTTTTAATTTTTTTTTTCTTTTCTGGGAGAGTGAACCTTGTGTCAAGATAATGAGCTTCATGCATTCAAATCAGGGCTTGAGTGTTAATTAGGTCACTCTTACTAGAATGATTTATTGACCTATATTCGGTATTAGCAGCCCTAAGTTTTCCTCCATAGAGAGTCAGTGAAAATCACCTTCATCAATCTTCAAGACATTGATAATATTAATTTTTTTCTCTATTTTAGGTTTTCAGAGCAGATTAATAAATAATTTACTCTGAGGGTCTGATTGAGTAGTTCAAGATGTTGAGAAGCCTCAAAAGAAAAAAAAAAATCTTGATTTTTAGAGTTTCAAAGCAGATTAATAAAGATCAGCTTTTGGAGACTGATTAACTATTTCGAGCTGAATTGGAGTGCTTTCATTGATTCCAGTAGTCACTGGGTGATATTTAATATATTGTTCATAGAGAAGATGGCCCAGCTATTTATGTAGGAAAAGAGCTTACAAAAGTCTCCAAAGCCAGAAATCAAATATCTGATGTTTCAAATGTGATGGATAGCTTGTAGAAAGAAAGGGAGTTCAGAGTGAAAATTTTTATTCCCTTACCTTTCCTCTTCTGGGTCTCAGAATTTTTTCAGAGCTCTTGACATGAGGAATGGGTGAACAAAGTATCAGTAACCTTCAGATTTGTGTGTATTTGAACATCTAACATGTCTAGTGAGGCTCTGATGTTGGTCTCTGGACCATCAGATACTTTCTTGTACCGAATGGGATGATGGTTTTTTTTTTTTTTTTAATCTAATGAAATACAGCCCCATGCGTTTTTCAATATGGGGGCCTGAAACTGTCATGATGCAGTCTTAGAGCAAACAAAAGGAAGTAATCTTCACAAAACATACCCTTAGGCTGTGGAGTTCCTTGCTGCAAATGCTGTAGATGCTAGAAGTTTACATGGATGTAAAACATAAGTGGACAAATTCATAGAAAAAAAATCCTTTGATGAGTATATCCCCCTTGTTTTGGGAAAACCTTTAACAGGATTTCCTGGAGGCTGGAAAAATATTTGGAGAAGCATAATTGAATGCTTGCCCTGTTCTAATATGTTTCCTAAAATAGCTGGCATTGATCAGCTTTGGAGGAAAGATCCTGGATTAGCTAATCCTCTATCCTGCTCTCCTTGGCTTATGTGACCATGTTGCCCGTGTGTGCTTAGGCATGTGTGTCCATCTTCTGCCTGCATGAATTTTTTTCAGTGGGTTGAATTATCACCGAATTTGAGAAATCTCAAATATAGCTGGTTCCTACACATTTTATAAAAATAAGTGGCCTGAAAGAACTTAAGGAGAATTTATCTGTATTGTCAGTGCATGATCACAGCTTTTGCTAGATGGTAGAGAGTCTACATAAGAGTGCGCTGTTATTATGGTCCAAGCTTGGGAAAAAGCTTAAGAGCTCACACTCTATTAGGCATCAGAAAATCCAGCCAAAGACACAGCCAACCAAACAACTCATTTCAATTACCTTTCATCTCAGTGTTTTCTTTGCAGAATCAAATCTGCAGAAATCTCTCTGAAAGAAAATTGCCATCTTTTTCTTTGGGCTTGATTCTACGTAGCGAAAATGGACTTGTGGGAGAAGCAAGGCCCTCTCTCCTCCTCATGAATTCAAGGATCATTAAGTGTTCTTAGCAATGATCCAAGATTGGTCTCTGCAGAGCCTCCATGCTACGATTTTTATATAGTTCAGTTCTTTATTTAGGTCTATAGGAAAGGCTTGTGGAGAACAACCAAGCCCTGAAGTCCTTGCATTAGAATACCTGAATCAACAGGAAAAAAGAAAGGCTTGTTCCAGCTTACAGGTAGGAATAACAAACACACGCAAGGCCAGATTCTGCATCTTTATTTCTTCTCAGTTAGCAGGTTGCTCTGACCAGAGTCCAGCTGAGTGCAATGAAATAAGCCGGTGCTTAGGAAGGAAGGGCGAAGCAGTCCCATAACAGACTGGCTGTAAGGAGGCAAACTGGCTGCAGCTCTGGGACCCAAACACGGGCTTGGTGGTGTTCCTGGTCCTTAACAAACCCAGGCTGGGAGGATGTTCCTGTGCTAACAGCCCATCCTGGAACTGGTGCTGCTGCATTAACACTGCACGCTGTGTTAGCAGGGCTTAAAGGCCACACAGGATTTCCCAGGTGGGACCAGGAACTTGGCAATGTATATATATTTCCTGGTTTTAAAAAAACAATCAAATCAACATGTGCCAGCCCTCCCTTACCTCCCTTTGCTTTCTAGTCTCACAGTTTCCTTTCTACTAAGATCAAAAGGAGATCTAAAAGTAATAACAAGATTTTTTTTCCTCCGCTAGTGAGCTTTCTTCTCCAGCATGTTGATGCTCCTGATAACTGACCATGCTTTCGTATTTATTCATGAGAGTGATTCTGGCCTACAGATCCATACAGTTGATATGTAAGCAAAGCAAATCACTCTGGAGACATGTCTGGACAAGAACAACTAATTGGTACACAAGGTTGGGAACATTTGCAGTGAAAATTCTTCTCAAGGGAGATTGGGAATGGTGAGAAATGTCTTCTGCTCAACATCTCTGTATAGGTGCATGTGGATTGGCATTTAGATAAATGGGAAAAAGGAAGAGAGCGCTTGGCTCTTTCAGCACCAGTATAGATTAACACCAGCTAGTTATCATAAATTAACGCTAAATTCGAGCTGCATGGAGTACATGTAATTAATTATGCTCAAGTGAGTGTTACTGTACATGAAGAAAATACTAATGGCTACATGTATGGAAGGAGTGCTTAGGGGGGCAGTATTGTAAATGCTCATTTGACCTCCAGTGGGCATTGCTTACGGGTTGTGGAAGGATACTAGGATAGACACTTGTTTAAACCTAGATCAATGGGCATTGCTTATGGGTTGTGGAAGGATACTAGGATAGACACTTGTTTAAACCTAGACTGACTGTTTTTAGGTTCTCATATAACATAATAGCTAATAACTTTGACTAAAAAAATCTATTTTCCTTTCATACAGTTGTGTAGTAAAGAAGGGGGAGAATGAGACAGATTGGAAAATGTACACAAAAAATGGCCAAAATGTGGAAGGGTTTTGACTCTGTTCTTGAATTAGAGGTGGAGTTGTTTGATTTTGTTGATGCATTTCTAGCTTTCTGGCCTTTAAAAAAGTTTCTAATAAAAATAAAATCCCAGAAAGAGAGCAGCAATTTCTCAGAGGTGGAAAATAACATCAAAGTAGAAATGATTTTTAGAGCTGGCATTTCTGGGATGTTTAATGATAAGTCAAACTTGCCAGAGCAGAGAAAAGCTGAGCTGATGCACAACGATCAGAGATTTTTCCCTTGACTACCACATCTAATACTATCAACAAGCCTGCATATTCCCCACAAAGAGCAGATGGGAAAGCATCGGCTAGTGACCGTATGTACAAGCTTGGGAATCTCTCCTTTGCAAAAAGGCAGATACTCCAGATAAAAGTTTTTCTTCATATATATATTTATGAGTTACTATTAAGTGAAGGTCAAATTCATTGGACAGAACCCTTGCAAAGCCTCTCCTATTTACTGCATGGGGTTACTTCACTGCTGTAGGAAGAAACATTCCCTCCTTCCCAGTTTGGAACTACTCAAACATATGAGGCAAGACGATTGCAAAATCTGGTCGTGCAATGGGTCATCAGGAGGAAGCAATCTGAATCAAGAGATGTAGGATTATCTAGGAAAGGTCTGGCTCACTGAGGGATAGCAGAGGAGGACTCACTGTTGGACCTGGCAGTGCTCATATTCTGCGAACCAACTAGGAGTCCCACTGAGCACTCAGGTGCATTGCCAGATTGGAGAAAGATAGTTAAAATCCTGCTGATCTCTTTATTGCTGCACTCATATTTTTATTCTTACAGGAGTGAGCAGGCAGTAGAGTTTAGCCCCCCAAATGAGTTTAAACGAGGTGCAGAATGAGAAGCAGCACAGAAAGAAAGGGAGTTGCAACCATGAGCTGGAGGAGGTATGGAAGGACTGCTCTGAACACATTATTTTAGCGAAGGGCATGAGCTGGTCCTGGTACCTGGGAGAGGTGTCTATGGAGGTACAGAGGCATTTCTACCCAGGGAAAAGTCTTGTGCCCAGAGAAAACTGAGCATTGTGTAGGTCTTTGCTTTTAGTCCAAGAATTAAGAGAGACCTACCTCCTGGACCCCTCTCAGGAAGCCTGTTCCCAGTCCTCACACCTACATTCTGCTTGCTAAGAAAATAACATCTTTTGAAAGAGAAACCTATCCATTAAAATGAGAATATGGAAAAGCTAGTTATAAATGTTAACTTTAAACTGAGATTTGAGGGAGGCAACCATTATTTTTGCTCTTGCCATCAACAGTGGTTTTCAGATTTCCTGCCAGTATTGGGATATGGCATATATTAAATTAGCAAGTGCTTCTGGTTTGTGTGGAGGACATACTGCTGGGTTAAGAAGCTCATTAGTAATATTTGCTGAATTCATATTTATTCCCAGAATCAATACTTGTAATATACTAATTAAATAATCTGTTTAGGGCAGCTCCATGCTGTAGCAGAAGGAGACTGTTCCCGTCGTGACACATGCAATACAGCATTTAGATCCCATTATTATTAATGAGCACTGCAGGCTTAATTCCTGATGTGAGTCTCTGAACAGGCATGCACAGCCTCATCCGTCTGCTGAATGTTTTAAGCTGTGCCTTTTCCAGCACTCAGGATACGTTAACCCTTCCAGCGCCTTTGCTTTGGGGTCGTGAATGGACTTCAGCAGCAGCTCCAAAACCACTGAAGGGCTCTTCATAACCTTGGTGGACTTTGGAAGAGGGCCCAGAGGCCTTTACAAGGAAACCAAAGGGATAAGTTGGATATGATGGACCTGTGGAACTGCACAGAAGAGTGAGAGCATCCAGACTTGCCTGCATTCCTGGAAGCTGAGTCATTTCAAAAGGAAAGTAGTGCTTCTGGCTATTGGTTGTCCCACCCTTAAGTTAAAATAATAATGATTTTAATGATTCCCTATTCTTAGTATTTTTTATTTTATCATGAAGCATTTTATGACTTTAATTTCTTTATACTAGGGTACTAGGGTACAATTTCCTGCCCTGGAATTTGGCTGCTGAGCTCAGCCTTTCCTCAAGGGACTCTCACTGTTGGAAGAAGACATGCTCTGGTGTCTGCAAGTCCCAGCTTCCAGCTGTGGCTTCCCCTCCAAGACATGGATTTCTGCAGCTCTTCTGCCAAACCCTGACCAGCAGCCACAACGAACAGGTTCAATTTTTAGAAGTTATTAATTCATCAGCTCCAATTGCTCCCTTGCTGAAATCCAGAAAATGGAGTCAAGTCCTCTGCTGTAATTGGCAGAGGTTGGGTGTGCAAGGAAATAGCCATTGAGCTGATGCTTCCTTCTCCCACTGCAATTCCTTGCTCCCTTTTTGCCTTTGTCAAAGCGGGGAGGGGAGAATCTCTCCTTTACAGAGTTTTGCATTTCACAACTGCAAATTATTGCAGCAGGGGTGAGTGGCCTCTTGCTCCAGGATATGTAGCAGCTCCAGGCTGCTTTCACTCATTATTACAGCAATATAAATTCCTCTGCCATGGCTAGACTTTATCCTACACTGGGACATTTCTGTTGTAAAAGAAAATGCATGTGGTTGGCATTTTGCTCATTAGTCCCTCTTCTCCATCTCTCTGTTTCTCCCATATGCTGAGACAGCCTCTTTGGGGCTTCCCTCACTCTGGGACTTTCTGGAAATGGCTGCTCTTCTTGCTGAGGCTCTGCGTGTCTGGCGGACAGGTTCCTCTGAGCTCAGAAGACACCATGTACTGCTGTAGGTGCTTGGCCCAGCGAGCATGAGCTGAGCAGATGTGGAAGTGGGTGCCCAGGCAGCCAAGGGATGGCACTTCCATGGTCGCAATAGGTCTGAGGAATACTGTCCAGCTGCACTGAGCGCGTGGGACCTCAGCAGGAGGGGATGGCAGTGGTGCTGCACTGCTTGCATGGGAGATGGGACGTGGTGGGACTGGCCGGAGGAGGAGATGTGTGGCTTGCGGGGTCTGTGAAATGGTGGGTTTCCACTTAGATTAAGCATGGCACAGGTGAGATTTCTCCAGTGTTATCACAGGCATGCAGGTTTTTTTCTCCGGCTGGCCCAATTTAAATCAAAAGTAACTTTAGGGGCCCTAGTATGGGCTGTCCTGATGTAATAATTGCAAAACAACTTTTCAATGACAGGCTAACAAGGAAAATTCAGAGTTAGGATTTTTCATTCCGTCTTTGTGCAGATTGCTAGAAAAGTCTGGAAAAACAGAAACTCATCTAGAAGGGATACAAACACTGGGGGTTTTGTTTGTTTCGTCTTGTGCAGTGCCTTTGTACAGGGGTGTTTGCGTATATTTTTGTGTATGTGCACTGTGGTTGCTGTGCATGCAAATGCCAAACAAAATCAGCCACAAAACCCATTGTGTATTAAAGCCAAAATCTACTGTTCCCTGAGGAATTTGATCACTGCCTTTGATCAACGTGTGCAACTCTCCCATGAGGCCAGCAAAGGAGCTGTGGGCACCTGGCCGTATTCTCTCCTGGGATTGCTGGGATTTCTATGAAGTTCATCCTGAAGATCCCATTTTGCTATGATGAAGGCATATGAGGCGATGAGTGTATTTTAGGCATTTATTTACCTTGTTTTCACTGGTTGCTTTTTCTAATTCCATCCTATTCTCCCCCCCTCTCTCCTTTCAAGTAAGTCTTAATATTAAAAAAAAAAACCAACCAACCCTGCCTGATGCAATTTGAGGCAAGACAGGCACATTTTATTAAGGACTGCAAAACACTTAGCGACATGAGGGTTTTCATGTGTAATCAGATGCAGCAATTGGCTTGATTGCAATTGCTTCTGGGTCTGTTGCGCACAAGCACCTGATTAGATTTTAGTGGCACTGCCAATTCTGGAGGAGCTTTCAGCCTCGTGATGTGAACGGGCCTCGGGGAAATCATGTGCCTCGCCCTTAGTGCTGCCACCTGGAGAAGGGAGAGACGGGACAGGCAAATGAGTTAGCAAGGACTCGCCCTCTAAAGAAACTGTTGTCTAGGTGGGAAAAATGGATGAACTTCCAGCTCCTCTGCCTGCCCAGTTTAACACTGGGAAGTGCTTTCTTATTCTTCCTTCAGTTTCCCAGCAGTATTGGACAACTTTATGTCAGACACCCCCTCCTTGACTGCAGAGCTCTATGGACTGTTGTGTAGCGGCTCTGCTCTGCTGTCCCACCCACGTCTTGGGGATGGGGATGAACATTGCCAGACAGGGAAGGACCCTTTTCCTGGCCCTCTCCCTTCATGTGGATGGGTAGCAGGCAGCAGCGCCCACCTGGGTGGAGGAGAAGGGAGCAGAGGTGGCAGCATGGCAGCATCAGACAACAGGCAAGGCTGGTAATGCTGAGTCCTCAGTAACATTTCCTAATCATTCTGGGTCTTTTCATTGTGGTACCACCTGTATTTACTGTAGGAACTGTCCTGGTTTCGGCTGGGATAGGGTTAAATTTCTTTCTAGTGCTGTGTTTTGGATTTAGTATGAGGAAAATGTTGATGACACACGGATGTTTTCAGTTGTTGCTAAGTACCCTCCTAGTCCAAGGACGGCTCCCATGCCTACTGACTGAGCTAGGTACACAAGATGGGAGGGAACATAACCAGGACAGCCAGCCCAGCTGGCTAATGGAGTATTCCATACCATGTGACGTCATGCTCAGTATATGAATGGTAGGCGTGATCCAGGAAGTACTGATCGCTACTTGGTTATCAGTCGGCGCACGTGGTGAGTAATTGCATTGTGCATCACTCATTTTGTATATTCTATCATTATTATATTATTTTCCCTTTCTGTTCTATTACACTGTCTTTATCTCAACCCACGAGTTTTTCTCACTCTCACCCTTCCGATTCTCTCCCCGCCCCACTGGCGGGGGGAGTGAGCGAGCGGCTGCGTGGTATTTGGCTGCCTGCCAGGTTAAACCACGACAGGAACTCACCTGTGTAGCTTCACTGTGAGGGCTGCGCTGTCTGTTCTGTCCATTTACAGCCCTAAAATGCAGAGGATGTTGCACATTTCTTCCTCTGCCTGTTCAAAGTGAGCCTCTTGTGGATCTCAGCAGAGATGGAGCTCTTCAGCTGAGATGAAAGGTGAGCACTTGGGAGGGTGCTGTGTTCTTCCCAGTCATGGTGGAGCCGGATGCTACTGCAGCTATGCTGTGCAAGTGCCCAGGAATGGGACTGTGGCAGGTTCCCCCACACAGGCTGTTCTGGGGATTCCTGAGACACACAGCCACTGGTGGCTGTGGTCATTTCAACTAGGGAGTGGAAGAGCTTTTTGAAAAGGTGTTTTTCAACTGTGAGGAAAATCAAGTTTTTGTTGAACGCTTTTGCTCTGGAAAATCCCAATTCTGAAATATCAGACTGATGAATAATGACATCTTTGATCTAAACAAATGCTGATGTTCTCGGCATTTTTTAAATGTCAGTGAAAAGCTAAAATTGTCTTATTTGACTCTTCTCCACTAAAAAAAAATATCGTCAAGTTGAAACAAAATTTTCCTGTGAAAAATATCACCTGTAATTAAAAGAACAAACCAAACTCTTCTCTTTCATGAAGGAAGTATTTTATCAAAAGAATTCAACCCACTGTAGGGTGGTAACTTAAGTGTTCTTCACATCAGCCACCACCCTAAGTGGTGTTTGAGGGAGCACAATTCAACATCAGACTTTTTGTTGCCCTGGTGGACATACCTTAAGAAGACCAGATTTTTACAGGTGAAATGCTATGAAAATCATCACCCACCTTCTGGCTGTTTCAAGTTTGATGTTCAGAAATTCCCTGTGGCTCTGGAAACTCTTGATGATTTCCAGCCGCTCAGTCCCACTCTGGGAACTCATACATGCTCCTGCCAGTGAAACTGATGAAAATTTTGCCTGAAGAAAGTTTGCAGAATTGGACTCTGCTGCAGTTTGTTTTTCATCATGTATAACAAAGTGCTTATTTACTTTTTTTCACTTTGCCCAGCTTGGACAATTAAACCCCTGAGTCATTTTGCTTTTATTTCAAATCAGTTGCATTCCCTGGTTCACTGACTTGCCTGGAATTTTATAATGCTCAGATACCAGAAGGGAAAAATGGCATTAAAACCCCTGAAGATGTTAAAATTCATATGTTTGGATTTAGAGTGCTGCAGGGGCTATCCATTCATTTGATAAATTTCTTGATTTCTTTGTATGTGTATAAGTGGGTGTTCTTATTAAGATTTTTAGCAGCAGTGAGATATGTTCATCGTCGTTCAGCTCTTGAGAATAAAGCTGTACAATACAGCAGAGGGAGAAGGTGGTCTGTCACATGAGTGGAGACCATACAGCTGGGCAGCACGGACAGCCCTGAACCTGGGACAGCAGATGAGCCCTAGGGCAGCCTTGACTGACATGTGTTGGCAGAGCTGTTTGTGGGGAAATTGTTGCCCACGTCTAGCACTGGAGGTCTGTCTCAGGCAGGTGATATATGCATCTCATTCTCATTAACATAAATGAGTGAGTAAAAATTAAAGCCTTTGTTACCTGGGAGCACTTCTCCTTGGACTGGGTTTAGCACCTGGTGACAAGAAGCATGGCAAAGCTTCGTACTTTCCCTGCCAAGCTGGCTGCACCTGAGGAGGGCTTCAGCGTTCAGTGAGGGCAGATGGCCTCTTTCTTTCCATGGCTGGGAACACTTTCAGCACAATTTGGGTTTGTTACATTCAACCCGGTAAGATGTGGGGACTTCTAACCTGAGAAGAGTTTGCCAGAAACATGCTCGTAGATGGGTGTCAGAATACAAGGATGGATTAGGCGCTCACAGCTTTATAAATCAAAAGCATTTCCAAACAGCTGCAATTTGTTGACTCCTAAACACTTCCCATGGAGATGAAGAAACCCTCTAGAATTCTGCATCTGTAGGTGTACAGCACACATGACTTTCTTTTACTTAGCCTCCTTTCACAGATTCTTAAGTAATAGCTAAACTGTGAACCTTGGGATGACTGTGGATAGCTTTCACCTCTCATAGCTCGAGATAAGACTTAAAAATGGACCCTTCCCAATAGGAAGCAAAAGGCAATCAAATATTTCTCAATCTTTATATATTTTGTTTTTTAAAAATCCCATATGTTTGTGGTTTTGCTTACTCTCTCTGCAAGCCTGGATCTGGGAATCCTGTTTGACGTTTGGCCCTTTCAACCTTTCCTATAGAAAGCAGAGACAGCTGTGATAGGAATGACAGCCAGCTTTCCATGTCTGAAGAGATCAGGTGCTAACGTAAATATTTCCATGTATTAATCTCCAGAGCACTTCTCCCCTGGAGACGCAGTATTGGTTTTGTTTCTTTTAGTTTCATCAGTTATGTATTTAAATAAATACTCTGATTGAGGGGATGCGGTGCCCTGGGCCCAAATCTTGTACAAACTCTGAACTTGTGTAGAAGACGCAGGGGCAGACAGGCATGGATCAGCAGAGGCAGGCAAGGACCCTGTGAGCCAGCACTGAGTGTGAAAATAGGCAGTTGTCATGGCATATCAGAAGTTTATTCATTCATAGGGATTATCGCTCCTCTTATCCTCCTAGGTGACTTTCAGTATGACACAGATTAGGCTAGAGGGTCCGTAGGCAATTCTGTTTTCTTGTGTCTAAAACTTAGGCTGCTGTGAGACATCCATCCTCCATCACTGCTGGGTTTTGAAGACAGTCTATGAACAATTTTTCCCCTTTACATGTTCAGGCCCACTTTTCTGGGGAATTTTAGAGAGGGTCTCAAGTCAGTTTGATTTAGGTAACAATTTTAAGGTTGTTATTTCAGTATAACCTGTTACTGGAAGGATAGACTTCAAAGCCAAACCAACCCCCTGGGGAAGAAATAACATTTGCACCCCCAAAACCACAGGAACTGGAGCATGTCCGTGGGCTTTCATGCCATGCTGGGAAGCTTGCTCAGTCTGCTGGGTGGCACAAGTGTGGCTTCTGTCAACTGCTTTCAGCAACAGAGCTGAAAGGCAGGTCCACTGCCCATGCATCACTACTTTCCGGCCAAAGTACTTTGCTCTTTCCCGGGAAGTACATTTCTTCTGCCTCTCAAGAAAAAGCCACACTTTATCCACAGTGTTGTTGATCTTTTGACAATTAGCGAAGACATGAGTCTTGGATGAGGGACTTGCTGTGCTACATCGGGGACAAAGCAAAAAAACAGTCCCTGGCTTGGGGGAGATGCTGCACATAGCATCCAAAGCCCATGCAATACAGTCATCCCCAGTTACCTGGAGTCATTTGCAGCCCACTGCCTGCCCAGGTTACAAAAGACTGGATGGTTCTTCATTCCTTTGATTTTTACAGAGCTTTGGCTCAAATTCCTTGCTGTGAGCACAGCGTTGTAAGTATCTTGGTGAAAGCTGGGCTTACAAACTACTCCTTCCTCAGTGTGAGACACTTCATTAACCACAGGGGAAAGACGGGAATGGTACAGTATAGATGAAAGGCAGGTCTGCATTTCAGTGATGGGATCGCAATTAGCAGCTTCAGCTGTCTGTAGGAAGAAAGCTTGGCAAGTTGGGATATTTTCAGGGTTTCGTATTAGGAGGAAAAAAGCAAAAGAGAGAAAAAAAAGGAAGAAAAGGAAGAAGTCCAAGTCACAAATATAATACAAGAGAACATGAAGTCAGCATTTCCCGTCTCATTGCTATACAAGTCTTTTCCGTGTCTGACAGATAGCTGCTCCACAGCAGAAGTGACCCATATTACTTCTTTATTGTTTAAACAAAGAAAGTTGCCAATTAAAATGACTTGAGTTTATTTCAGCACTTTGTGCTCTGGGAGCCTCATCGATTGGAAGGGAAGGCAGAGGGTTGCCTGCTCTGCCTGTGAAGCAATACAGTCCTTTCAAGTCTATCCTACTCACCCAGCTTTTGTCAGAAAATGTATCAAATCACAGATATCAGACATGCAGCAGAGACTCAAGAGATCATCTAATCCTTCCCTCCACCCCAGAGGCTGTTCTAGGGAGATGTTTTTCTATGTGGTTCATTAAACCCTTCTGCAAGAATCATCACACTTTCCTGAGCTACCTAGTTCCTAATTCTCCTGATATCTAATTTAAATCTCCTTTGCTGCAGTTTAAGAGTTTACACCCACTGTTTTTGCTCTGTCCATAATGGACACAAGGAGATGTCATATCATGGAATCGGGCAGATGTCAAGTGAACAGCCTCCTGTTCAAAGCAGAGCTAACTCTGAAGTCAAAGCAAGGGGCTTTCTCTCTCTTGGTGACAACTGTTAACTTACTTATTTGAGTACCATTACCAGATCTTCTCCCTCTCCTCTAAGCAGTTTGGCATCAATTCTTTGAATCTTTTTTCATAGATCACATTTGCTAGACTGTGTTTATTAGTCATTGCTGTGTTATTGGTCATAGCTGTATATCTGATGGATGCTCTCATACATACATGCGTGCACCCATACACAGCATACACAGCTACTTTTGATGACTAGAGCAACAGGAGCAGAAGCCTTTCCTTGGCAAAGTGATCCGGTAAAGTGAACTTAATCCGGCATGCTGGGAGTAACAGACTGAGTTGTGCAATGTGAAGTGCAATGAAACATTAAATGGCAATATGCTATCTGGCCACTAGAAGCATTTACATCTTGTAGTATGACAGATGTAACACAGTTATTGGTATGGCAACAGAACATATGCTTGGCTTTAACCGTTTCAGCAGTCCCTGCTAAAGGTAAGGGTCTCTCAAATCTTCCTTCAGAGTGTATTTACCTACTTGTCTGGCTGGCACTGCATCATTTTAACCTGCTATGCCAGCCAGCTCTTCAGCATCCATATGCTCACTGATAATGTGATTTTGAAGAAATGGACTGTGAACAGGAGCTGGTGCTCTTTGCAGGATCACCGACAGGGTTGCACTTTGGAGCCTGGCTGTGAGCAACAGGGATCACTTCTGTATGTTGACTGGCATGGCTGTGCAGATATCTTGATGGACAGGAGAATTGGTCCATAGTCATGTGGCTGAACATAGCTCTGAAAACTCATAGAGCAAAGAAGCAAGGAAGCCAAATTGCAGTGCTAGTTTATTTATCTGGGAGCCACCTTATCTGTAAGAGCTTCCTTGCTCTAACTTGGCCCAGGAGCCATGCTACAATGCAACTACTTCTAAGAGATAATGTTATTTTAGTATTTGTATATTTGTAATGTGGAGGAAATGCAGATATAGATAGGACTCCATTGTGTCAAGTGCTGTAGAAACACAGAGCAGGGAATTTAGTGATCACAAACTAAGCCTAAATAAAAGACAATAAAATGATACAGGGGGACTTAGTACAACGAGGATATAAATCTCGCAAAGCAATGAAAACTATTTAATGTTTGCATAGTTTTGGGGAGCTGCTGTACCACAGGAGTGTTGTAAGAAGGGCTCAAGGAAGGAAGATGAGGTAGCTTTCATAAAGTAAGGCAGTTCTGGTAGCTGCTCTGTAAGGAACATATTTGTGACAGTTAAAGCTTAGATTTTAAAAAAGCTCACAACACAACTCATTGTACAGTTACTGTACTGATGCTTTTAATGGCTAGGTATTTTTACTTTTATCTTAACTTGTTATATTATTATTAGAAAGTGTTGATCAGGACAATGATATTTTTACCTGTAGCTAGTCCTGGGTCTCTGGGTACTTCTAGGACATCTCTGAAAAGGGAACTAAGAAAAGGAAGTTTATTAACAGTTGGCTTGAATCACTGCAGGGGGTTTCACGTGCTGCCACTGGAATACTCTTAGACCCCTGCAAACTGAAAGAGGTTGAAAAATCACTAGTATAGAATGAATAAGCAGAAGAGAGTTGAACTTCTTGTTTTCATTTTCCCCAGCAGATGTTCAGTTGTTGAGGCATCAGAGCCACCGGATGCTGCAAGAGGCGTTTATGAATGACCTGCTATTCCGTATCGTTGCCTCTGGGGGTGCCACCAAGCTGGGCTGGAGGCGGCAGCAGCTGGTATGTCTCGGTGGGGTACTTGGAGTAATGGCTGTCATTTGCTGGATGGGTGGAAGGCACAGTAGTCTTCTGCTCAGTAACCACCTGGTCCCTGTCACATGCCACAGAGATTGATATAAATCAAACCCTCTCTGCAGTGGGGGCCTTGAGAAAACAAACTGATGTTTTAAAGCACAAGAAAGGAAGTGTCAGAAATGCAGCCCTAACAGTGTGCCAGTGAGCTGGGGGGTTGTCACGCTGCTTGGGCTGAATGCTGAAGGAAGTTGTCAACAAGTGGGAACATCTCTAGGAGCATAACTGGAAGAATAAAGTCCAAATCAAAGGCCAGAGCAAGACAGAGGACACATCTTCCCTTACTGTATATAGTGGCGGTGAGCTCTGGGCTGAAATAACACCTAGGGGAAGGGGTGGACTCTGCCTCTGAAGACATGCAGGCCAGATGTCACCTAAGAAAGTAGCTTGTAGGGAACAACCATTTACAGGCTTCCAGGAGACAGGAGACCTTTGAACTCAGAGACCCCTATCATTTCTTCACTATGAGGGTGGTGAGGCACTGGAAGAGGTTGCCCAGAGAAGTTGTGGATGCCCCATCCCTGGAAGTGTTCAAGGCCAGGCTGGATGGGGCTTTGAACAACCTGGTCTAGTGAAGGTGTCCCTGCCCTGGCAGGGGGGTTGGAACTAGATGATCTTTAAGGTCCCTTCCAACCCAAACCGTTCTACAATTCTATGATTCTGTGTGTCTCATTTCGAATTCGTAAACTTTGACAAGCAAGTGGATCAAGTGATATCTTCACCTTTTTTGCCAATGGCCTAGATTTGCTTCTTTTCTTGTTTATTAAAACTAGCCTCAAAATGTGTCTGCACTGTTAAGGTTAGTCTCTTGGAGCTGGTCTCTGTGGTGGGAGAGCAGAGGACCAACAGAGTATTGAATGAATCCCTTGGGAAGTGAGGGCAGGTATGGGTTCTTGTGCCCAGCATTAAGCAGAACATGCAGAAGCTTCGTCTTCAAACTGAAAATAAAACTGATAAGGAAGCATACTCTATGGAGTGCTTTTTCCAGGACTCCCATTTTTCTGCGTGATGTCTGCTACCTGAAAACAAGATGCAAAGATTGTCTCATCCCATCCCTGGAAAGAGATTAGCTAGAGTAGTCAGTGTCTCTGTTATGGATTTTTCTTCAAACACTAATGAAAGGGACAGGTACAGATGATTCAACAGCAACCAGATCTACATTCATGTTTACCTCCTCTGTAAAAAACCAAAATAAAGCAGGAAAAATAAGTAATTTCTATCTTGATCAATCTGGATTATTAAAGTTCCCCAGTGTAAATCACTCATGGAGCATTAATTTTTATGCCAGTCAAGGAAAATTAAGTGGCCTAATCACATTACATGTTCACCATTACAGGAACTGCAGAGCTTTTCCTGTATTTGGTTGGAGGCTATTCCATTTGGCTGGACTCTTTTGATACTGCTTTGCCTGTGTGTGCAATTAAAAGACTTTTTTTTTTATTAACCAGTTTTTACATTACACTCAGCGGCCCCGTCACACAACTAAATGACCCGTTTAACAAGCATGATAAAATCCTCATTAGGGCCTATTATAGGATTTAGTGGAATCTTCCTGCTTCACTACAGCACAAGCCTAATCTAATTAACTCCGCCACTTAATTCTCTCCCTCCCTCTTCTTGCTGTTTATTGGGCTTTTTGTGGAAAACAGATCCAAGGAACACAATTAACGTAATTTATCCTGGAAAATCCCCAAACATTAGCAAGCTACAAATGTAATTGGAAAAGGCCTCACAGAGTTCAAGCATAGTAGGCAATTACTCCAGACCTACAGCACTGCATATAATCGTGTTACTTCTTCTTATACTTTCCCAAGATGAGCAAGGAGGTAATTCTAACCAAGTGTGTTTAAAGTCATAATTAAGGGTCATCTTTGTGTTTGAACAGCTTTTGTATCTAATCGAGGAAAAATGTGTGTCTTCAAGAATGAAGTGTTTTGCTAGGATGTGCAATATGGAAAGGAACGGAATGTTGTGTTCTTGAACTCATTGGTATAAATGTAGAATCATAGAATCATAGAATCATAGAATCATTAAGGTTGGAAAAGACCTCTAAGATCAACCTAAGACCTCTAAGATGTAGAACAGCTTCCAGTAATAAAGTCTTGTGCAGTACTTTGTAGCCAGATTTACCAGTCACGAGAAAACAGAATTCAGCCACAAGAGGTAGCTAGTCTTTGTATTTTTTGCATGGCAGCAAGGTGTAGAGCTTTTATGGAACACAAAATGTGCTGCAATAAGGTCTGTTGGCCACTGAACATGGAAGGGACACTTGGGAAGACATCACCATGTTATCCTGTTCTTTTCACAGGCTAAAACCTTTAATTTGCAGTGCTGTTAGTCATTTTCCTAAAGGTGGTGAACTCCTACCAGATCCCAAGACATCCCAGCCTAGTTGGTACACTACACCTGAGATAGCCAGCTGGTCCCATAGGTGCCCTGAGGAGTTAGGGGCTGACCTTGGTATTCAGAACTGAAGATCTAGCCAGTTGTTGGGACTCTCAGTTAGACACCCATAAGGTGAGGCTGCTGTCTGACACGTCTGTGTTACCATTACCTAGTAGTTAAAATAGGTGTAGAAGGTGACTAAGTTTCTATAAGAAATGAGAGTAACCTCCACCCAGTACAGGAACATGGTACAAGAAGCATGTGGGAGTGCTCAAGAGGTGGGTGGTGGTGCAGAGAGGTACAGGTCTTGTCTAGCTCATAATTTTAGCAGATGTATGTGTGTTTGTGCTTCTATGTATGTAAGAATGAGAAAGAAGCCAAATTAACTCCTCAGAGATGGACAAAAGGAAGCAAAAGAAGATGAGACATAGGTCCAGAATGCAGTGAGAGGAAAGCAGAAGATGAGGGAACATTTTTGGTTCAAAAATGTCCAACAGGAGCTTAGAGACAGGCACAAAGGGTTGCCCAAGTCATCCCTTACTCAGAGGAAGTCGATTTTACGCATATTTGCAAATAACCATGTGTGGACCTCACCTCCTCCTCTTCCTGGAAGAAATTAGCCAAATGCCTTGGCTAAACTGGGCAGCAGCCAAGTGTGACAAGCAAATAATTGAAGCACAGGATGAAGGAAAGTTCAGTCCACATCTCCCATCTTTCTCTGAACTGACAGAGGAGGATTTTTTAACCTTGTATGGATTTGGCCTCTTTTGAAGTTGTTAGATGAGGGCAAACTACCTTTTGGGCGATGTGCTTTCATGCCACGCTGAGTGCAAGATGGAATTATCTCATTTGCATTATGCAGGGGGTTGGACAAGATGACATGATGTTCCCGTGGGGTCTCCACTATTTGATGCTATTAATCTTTCTTATTAACTTGGGCCTGGGTTTTTGGAAGCTTGACTGCCAGGGAAGTTTAAACTGATTTCCTTAAATGTGGCAAGCTTTTGAAAAATTTGACATAGTCTGCTGCTGTTCCTTCTGGAAACCCCAGCTTTGGTCCATCTTCTCTAGCACAGCTTCCTCTAAGGGCAAGAAATCAGAAGGATGCAACCTGGGAACAATCAGACAGACACTGAAACTCTAGCGAAAAGGACCAGAAGCCAAGGCTGAGCCATATGATAGCCTCCTTACTGAGGAACAAGGGAGTTATTGTTTCTGAGCCTAATTCTTTCATGAATCAATGCATTTGGAATAATAATAATTATCCGTGTGGGGAAGGAGAAACCCTTAATTAGTTTGTAATGATCTGAGAGGCATGGTGTGTCCATGGTGTGTCCATGGTTGAGCTCAACAAGAATGTCTCAGGCATTTCTTTGATTCCTCAGGGGACCTGGTGTCTAAAAAATGCAATTAGCAGCAGGAAAGATGCACTGCATATTGCCTGGCTTTGCGGAGTCTTTGCTCAGATGGAAAAGGGTTACTGCTATCAGTTCTCGCAAACCATCTCAGCACAGTGACCGAGGTTTGACAGTCTGGTAGAGAAGAGGTTGGCATACTGGAGGCAGGTCACCGGCACTTTGCACTGCCTCAGTTAAGCTCTGTCCTCTCCACTGATCTTCCTCGTGAGCAAGGAGCACCGAGTTTGCCCTGGCTTGCTGTTGCATAGGTGTGCACCAGAGCCAGAGCAGGCATTTTGGGGCCAAAGAAAGACACAACTTATGTGCTCTAGTGTTGGCAATAGCCCTGCTCTGAGCAGTAGGTAGGACTAGGTGATCTCCAGAGGTCGCATCCCACCAACATTTCTATGATCCTGTGTCCGTATTGTTTTGCTAAGTAGGCTTCACAGTAATAAAATTTATGTGTCAATTTATTGTCATTGGAATGGGTTTAAATAAGTTGAAAGAAAAAATGCTTTGATATTTAAAACAGCCAATGCATTTCATAAGAGCAGGGTTTTTTTGGCTTCCAACTTTGTTTTGTTTTTCAGGTTAAGTAAAATAATGGTATGATATAATGTTACAATGAGGTCACTGGAAACACAGTTGTGGCAAGCCAATAGAATATGATACCCTGAGTGTTTTTGTGGGGTCATACTTGCCATATTTAGCTAATTAATGATTATGCAAGTTAGACTCTTAGAAGATAAAAATAATAGCTGCCTTGAGTGGTTTCCTAAGGTGATGTTGGAGGAGATGCTGTTCATCTTATTTCCACGGTACTGGGGCTGTAAATGTGAGAAAGCTCATCTGTCATTAGCATTAATGTTGATTTCAGCAGTAAAGGAAGTTGGCTCATATTTTGTTTGTTTTTTTTTTTTCCCCATGCAAACACAACTGCCTGTGATAACTTAGTGTGAGACTATTAAATAAACAGCTTAATAAAGAAAAATAATCGGAAGACTTCCTCAACAATGAAATGGATCTGCATTCACAATCACCGTGGGATGGGGCATCACGGAGGAACAACACGCCAAAGGATGTGTAAGAACTAAATTTATGGCAGCTTCATACTTACAATATGGTGCTGTTTGTTACCAGGAAGCAGGTGTGCTCACAATGTGACAATACCCTGGCTGATGCCAGCCAAAAATGTCCCAGTAATTCTTGCTGGAGTGTCATCTTTGGAGTGAGAATGGAGGATGTCCTGGTTTATTATGCGTATGACTGTAGAGGAAGGTCCCAAACAACACTATCTCCACAGCTGGACTCAGCAGGAGTGGGCTTTGCTGTGCAGTTCGCTCTTTCTCTGAAGTGCATTGCCTGCTTGATAATTATAACTCAGGTTTCGAGTTGGAGGGGCATATCTCCAAGGCATTGTGATCCTAATGCTTGGGCAGGGGAACTTATTGGCAAGAAATGAAACTGCCAGGCCAAAACAGTAAGGAAAACATGGAAGCTACGAGTAAAACATGCTTCTTATCCACCATTCACTGAGAAGAACTTTCTGGCCACCCCAAGCAAACCCCCATGCTGCAAGTATTGTGATAGGCACCAGGTATGTTATTATCAATAATTGCAACTGCTGCGTGATTCTTCAGAAAGGGGTGCTCTCTGGGCTTTCTGGGATTTCATCTGGAGTCAGCTTTAGACTGTCCCAGAGCGATAGGTATAGGAAACCTCTGCAACAACTACAAAAAGTGAACAAGGCAGCGAGCTCAATGACAGCTTCCATCAGTGATAATCTTCCTTCAGGTGGGAACAACAGCAAAGCCCTGGGGAGACTTGATGCTTGCTCCCTGGGCAGAATTTCATGCTTTACTCCAAACTTTCCTCTTTGCACTGGGAACACGGAAGGCTTTCGGGTTTCAAATATGAGTGGAGTGTAAGGAATTACTGCAAACCAGCTTGGCATTCACTGGTAGATGCACCCGCATGATGCGATCTGCCTCTGCTGGGGGCATCACACCAGACAGCTGTGCTGGAGTGAATGCTCTGGCCCCAGGCGGGGCTGGCCTGTGGTTTGCGGAACTGGATGAGTCAACTTGGAGAGGTTTGCCATTAACACAGGCGCAGGGATATGATGTCCACACAGGGAGTAACATTGCCTTCAGCTTGGAAGACTGAACAGACGGAACCACTTGGAGCTAATGTTGCCAGAGCATGTGCGCTCCAAGGGGGTCGTTTCCAGATTTTTTTATGCCTTGCGGTCTGGCTGTTTCTTAATTCAGAAGGTCAAAAAACCCCCACTGTGACTGTCTGTTCTGATATTTTCTGCTTGATGGACCAGACTGCTTCCCCGTATTGACTCTTGTTTCATCAACAGCTTGAGTGGAAAAGCTGTCCAGTCTTGATTCCAGGTTTCCCAGTGATAGAAAATCAACACACGCGCAGGCAGTCATAGCTCTTAATTACCAGACCTGTTATGTGTTTCCTTCTTGTTATCTCACTGCAGTGACTATTCTTGGGATTGCTTTTGTACCAACCTACTGGTTTGAAGAGCGTGTTAGTCAAGTATTGTTCCCCTGGTAAGCACCGAAAGGCAGAGAGCAGCTTTTGCCTTGACCATCTCAGCTCTGCAGACTGACAGCTCGTTTATCAGGTGGGAAGTCTGAAGGAGAGCCGTTTAGCTGCATGGATGAAATTAAAGTAAGAGGGGAAAACAAATCGGTTGAGAGTCAGGTCTGTCCTTAAAAGGCAGGAGCCAATGGTCAGGTTTGCAAACGTGCTGACAGCCATCTGATGATAATGGGTTGCAATTTGTCATTGTAACCGGTGGCTAAATAAGCGTGTTCTTGTTCATGCACACTAATTTCTGCCATGCTGACTCATCTTGGTCTGTAGTTTTCTGTGGGGGTGCCTGGGGCTCGGCAGGCTTTGTAGACCACACTGTTTTGGAGGGCTCTGCAAGTATATTTGATGGAGGGCAGCTGTCTGCAGAGGCACTCGAGGGAAACCATTTCCCTGTGAAGAAAATGAGGACTGGTCTCCTCTGATCACGTTTGTTAAGAGCGCAGTGCTTTCTTGGTTCTGCAGACTCAGCGTGACAAGACATTCCTACACCATGGAATCTTTTTGTTCTTTTTCTATTTCTTTTTACGAAAAGAAAACTGAAGCAATAAGGAATTTCATTTTTACTCATCATCCCAACCTTGGGCTGACTGACATTGTTAATTTAAGCCCTCAGAGTGTTTTTGTTTTCATGATGGCTTTTTGGTTTGCTGTTTGCCAGCATTATACCAGGGAATGACTCATATTCTCAGCACTGTGAAGGATAAGAAGGAGGGAGTGTGCAAGGTTTTGTTCCCACCGGTGGACTGTGGAACACGTAGTAATTTGAAGATATGTCTCCCAGAGCAAGAGTGGGCTCAGG
Organism: Fulmarus glacialis; assembly: GCF_000690835.1. NCBI lineage: Eukaryota > Metazoa > Chordata > Aves > Procellariiformes > Procellariidae > Fulmarus > Fulmarus glacialis. The sequence continues at coordinate 24,572 of NW_009225585.1, forward strand.
CATTAGAAAAAATGGCCAGTCAACATTTCTGTTAAAAAGTTAGCTTTTAAAATTAAATGTATCAGTTTTCTAGGGAAAAAGTAGTTTTTGATAAAAATGTGAATATCGTGAACACTGATTTTTTTTCTAAGTTAGCAATACCTCTGTGGCACATCCAGGCAGCTGTACTTCATACCCTGTTTCCTTCTAGGAGAAAAGAGTTCAACTACACCTCCCACAATGCATGCTGGTGGAACAGCAAGAGTTCTGGAAAACTTGAAAAGAAAGGCTCAACTTGCATTTTTGATGACTTTATTCTCTATAATTCTGTTTCTCTATGTATTAAAATAGGTGCAGCCACTATGCCACTGGGCTACTCCATAAGACATGGTTAGCTAAAGCTTACAGTCCATTTTGGAGCTGAAAAATGCTCTTTCTTGTCAGCAGTAAGAACTGTCTGTGAAGCACTTTAAGTCTTCAGTTCCTTTATCACAGCAATCAGTGACTGATTTTATTTTTCTTTGACAGCTGCCTTTCTAATAGCCCAAATATCCTATCAGCTGCCTAAAGCACACCTCTGTTGGAAAGCATAACTAGCTGAAGAGGAGGCACCTCTCATGGTTTTAAGCAAGCTGCCTCAAGTACCAGTAATGCTGTGGCAGTAAGAACTTGCTCCAGCCATTTGCTTCTTCTCAGTATGGGGGACAAGACCCACTAGAGCTGGAAGTTTGCTCCTTGCATGGCCTGTCCCTTGCCGGCTGCTCGCTGGTCTGGGACAGGGCATGGGTGTGCTGAGGCTGTGGCTGCCTGGTGGGGAGGCTGGTCTGGAGAATACCTCCGCTTGGCAGAGTGTCACCCGCGAGACCTCCTCTTTGAGGCAGCCCAGAACTGTGGCTGCTGCATCTCTTCCACATCTCAGTTTGCTGCCCTACCTGACAACTGCTTTACTTTGCTCATGCTCGGGGTCAGCCTTTCCTAGGATTCAGCCTGGGCTGTAAAAAGCCAGCCAGACGACATGGACACTCAGGACTGATCAGGAAAATGCCACACATCTCTCCCTCTACAGACCTGCAATACAGATGTATCCTCAGTGAACTTACAAATCAAATTGAATTTCTTTCTCCTGTCCAAGTAATAAGGAGATTTTATTGTTAACTGGCAGGTGCCACTTTGAATTTCAGTGGTGAAGCTCAAAATGGTTTGTATGTAGGTCAAGCATGGATTACTCCATTTCAAAGGTGATTTGGAAGAATCTCTTCACAGAAAATTTTTCTGCATTTCTAGGTATATGTAGGCATTGCCAAGAGCTAAAAGGAACAGAAATGCTGCCAGTAGCAGTGCGAATGAGGTCTCTAGTCCCTGTTTCATAACTGCAAACAGTTTTTAGAATAAAAAAAAGGAAGAGGCTTAAATGTCTCCCTGCTTCTTGTATTCTTCTGCAATCCTGTAAAACTTCTGCAGTATAGTGTACCTCTGTGAATTTTAACTCCCTCAGAAAGAAATGAGCAGCAGCTTTTTAATCTATCCATGCATGAGAGAAACATATGGAAGACAGCAACCATTTTAGGTAGAGGACTATCTTTTACTGGGTGTTGTTATGGAGACAGCTCCTGGAATGAGAAGATGATGGTAGAAGTGGAAATTGTGATTTCCCTTCACATAAAGGATGAATTTGTTCATAAAAAAGAGAGTTTTCAGAATCACCCAAGAGATTTAGGAGTTTGAGTCTCACTGATCTCCTGTTGGATGTAGGTGCTGGAGTTGCACAAGCATTTTTGAAAGTTTGAGCACAGATGGTGAATAACAACATGAAAGGATGTGAGGGGCTTTGTATGCACAGAAGCTTGTCTTTTTTTTTTTCAGCTTTATGAGTTGGTCTAATAATCCATTACATTGAGTTGGTCTTCCTGAAAACTGTTTCTTGCTGAGGTACAGCATTATGTTACTAAAACTTGCAACTATTTCCAGTATACTCTATGTGCTAGTTTCTTGTCCTGGAACATTGTACCACTCTCTAACTGGAAACACAGATGAGTATTGGGATGGGTAATGTGGGAAGACTCTATGTTCCTGGACCTGAAAATGTTTAAACCTCTCACAGGAGATGAACTATGTCTATTCTGTCCACTTAGTTAAGGGGATGGAGCAAATCCCACTGAGCTCCTTCCAGCCATGAATTTCTAGGATCCTACCTGAATTTCTAGGAACCTACCTGAATGCCCTTCAGTTGCATGTTAAGTCCTGTAACATCTGCCCTGTGAGGTTTGCTTTTTCCTTCTCCATCTTGCTATGGGAAAGGGTAGTATGAGAAGAGGCATGCTTCTCATGAGTTTTGCCTTGTTTTTATTGCTTCTATCACTCCGTGTCTCTTCTGGAGAAAGCAGACTGAAAACACATACCTGGCAGTCTCCAAAAAACTTTGAAATGGTTCTTGGTCTTGTGGGAGTCTGATTCAGCACATGTAGTCTGTGAAAATTCTTGTTTCTAGCACAGAAGAGATTTACAGTAGAGACACTACCGTGGCAGGGGAAAGCCTGAGATCTCTCTTCCCAGCTGAGTGTCTGTTCTTTCGACAGGATACTGTTCAAGGTTTTTTGTGCTTAATATTTTCAGGAGCATCTGAAAGAATGGCAATGAAACTCTGTGGGATGTGTGAAATGTGGGATTTGTAAAGCTAAGCCTGTGTGGAGAAATCCCACTTTAAAAAAATAGGTTTGATTTTCTGAGTGCACGAGGTATCAGGATCCCGGGCATCGTCGAATATGTACAGTTGGAGATATTGGGATCCAGCTGTCATTTCACTCTCATATTAGTACTAAGCAACTTTCCAGTAAGCTGTTTTCTATCCAACTTGAAAATTGAATGAGCAAACATTGAAAGATAAAGGTTAACTCTATATGTATGAATTTTTTTCACCCTTATTTATGTTCGTTTATTGCTCTTGGCAAAAGTGCTTTTCAATTCTTAAATTTATAGCTAATAGTGTCAGAGATTCATAAGACTAGAGCAGATCACTGTTGTCGTTCACTCAGACTTCCCATGCACCAGAAGCAAAGCATTGCGGCCAGTTTGCCTGTTTTGAATTCCAGATGTGAAATGTCTTAAGAAACACAACTGGTTTGAAAAGCTCTTCTGCCCATGGCAGAACTGTAATTTCACTCCCAATTTATCAACTGGCAATAAACAAAAATGCTTATCTTCAATTTGAGGAACTCAGTTTCATATCAAATTAGTCAGAACAGTTGGTTTTTTCTTATTAAGGCAGTGAAGGGAAGCTGAGCCCAGAGAAGCAGATGTGAACTTTTGCAAAACCAGACCATATGAACAAGCCGTTGCGCAAATTGCAAGAGGCCTCTGACGAAACTTCATTAAGTAAGAAAGGGTTTTTGTGTCTGTGAGTGGAGGAAGAAACTTGAAACTCAGGAGTTTTGATTCAGCCAAAATGCATTAGGCTGCAATCCAATGTCTTCTTCCAGTATTTGATGGCATTGAGCAGAACAGAGGAAGGGGTATAATTAAAAAGGAATCAGGACAATTAAAATGAAGGAAAAGCTCCCTCTGTGTTCTCAGGGGCAGTGTCAAAGGCAGGTGATTAGGCTCTTTTTGAGGATGGTTTTGGATTGGCACAGGGAGATTAGCTCTTGTGAAAGCCTTGCTCTGATTTCTAATTTTTAGCTGTTTTTCTCATTTCTTCCAATCTTTCTTTGCTGTTGCTATGAAAAAGTCTTCAATTAGAGGACAGAAAAAGAGGTGGGAAAAGATAAAAAAGTCAGAAGACCATGTTTAAGTTTCCACTGTTACCTAAAAAGTAATAATAAAAACCTCACTACCTGTAATTAGGATAATTACCTGCCCCCCAACTATGATGTAGATTTGCACAGGAGCAGTTTCTTCACAGCTTGCAGGTGAATATCTGATGGAGAAAAGGCCCAGATTCTATAATAAGAAACCTTTGTTGAAACATCTGTTATTCCACATCATCCATGAAAACAACTTGATGCACTTTACAAAAGAAATCACTTTCATTACTTCCATTTTGCAGATGGAGTAAAGTGTGAAATGAATTGACCAGGGTTATTCAGGAAGAAGTGAACCCAAATTTTGTGGGCCCTATGAAAATACATAAACCATCAGAAAGTTTCACTGCGCTTGGTAAGAAGCATTAATTCTCACTGGATCTCAGTGTGGTGTTGGTTCAGTGAGTAAAGATGGGGGATCTTGCCCCTAAAAAAGGTGCTGCTTTCGCAGCCTAATGAGACAGGCTGAAACATGATGGTGGTAGCCCAGAATTGGATTGAAGGGGGCATCCGAGTTGCAATGTGTCATGTCCAAACCCATTTTCATTTTACATATTATACATTGGTTGAGTCAATCTTATGAATCTTAGAAATAGTCTTACAATAAAGCTTAGGACGTCAGAGGTTTTTCCAGTGGGCTAATTAATAGACAGGTGGATTTTTAAGATCACTAGACCACTCTTT
>NW_009225585.1:29062-31929 GCF_000690835.1 Fulmarus glacialis
TCCAACATCCTGTTCAACTCAGGCTGCAGAATTTTACCTGTTTTCTCCTCAAACATGCTGAAATAGATCAAAGCTCTTTGATTTCTAGTCAGAAACCTACAGCACTAGAACAAGCAAGAGAATTTCCCCTTTAAATGTTATCTCAAATACAACATTTTGCTGTGAGATGTGAGAAACTGCCGAAGTGCTAGACAGGAAAAAACAGACACTTTGGAGAATAAAAACTCATGAAGGAATCTTAACACTGGGTAGGAAGATTTTCCCACCAACATAAAGATGTGGAAATACTCCTATGCAGTTGTTTATCCACTTGAATCAAAAGGAAATGACATACCTGGAATTAGCTGTTCATGGCAATGTCCAGACATGCAGATGAAGGAGTTATGTGGAAATCAAAGAAGATATGAGGTTACCTAGAAGATACCTTCAGAAGAAGCAATAGTAGAGAGAATAGATGGACTAGACAGGAATAGCAGCAGATAACTCACAGGATTGGAGCTGCCTGGTTTCTGCCTGGAAACTTATATTAGGGGAAGAAAGAAATTTCATGAATCAAGTGCCTGTAGTCTTGACTTAAGGACATGAAGAGATGGAGGAACCATGACTTCCTTTGATTTATTGGTGCCTTAACAGCCATAAACATGGCTTAAAATGTTTGCTTTGCATCTGTTTGGAATTTGCCTGCCTTCAGGTTCCTGGCACTGGTCCAATTATCTCTCTGTCTGATGTTACTGATATATGGTACTCAAGACACTGCCCATACTTCGCAAGATGGAGTGTCACTGTGCAGCGTTTCCAGCGTAAACCCATGGATGATGGGCAGGCACACCTAAGTGTTTCTCAACTATGTAATAAAATATTGGTAAAATGACTTCACTCCTGAATAGAATCAATGGAACAGAATGACAACAGGGAGAGTCAAAGAACAATGACTGTTGTTTGTACACCCATTCTGAGACAGTTACATCCTCTTTTTTTTCCAAGAAGAGTCTCGTTTTTGACTTAATCAAATACAAAGTGTTTTGAGCATTACAGTAATGGATAGGTATGGCTGGTTGGTTGGAGTGGGGTGTGTACGGGAAGGAGAGTGACTGGGAATCTACCTTGTGTTAAAGCTTGGGATGTAAGACACCTGGATGAAGCTGGCCTAGATGTAAGATCACACTGCCCTAACTAGAGACTTCTTCAATTTGGATCAGAAGAAAATAATGCGTGCTTGACACCGTTTGTAAATCGATGCAGAGCTGGCTGTGGGAATTTAAATATACACAGATGTAATACTTATTAGCAGTAATTACTTACCTTTGTTGGTATGGTTATTTTAACTAATTTTCTAATTACCTGTGGCATGGTAATTAATTGCCTACTGAACTCCTGGAATATATATGGAGACATTTTATGCAAAACTCTGGCTGGATGGGTATTATTTACTTCACTGTTATTCCATGAGCTGCTTTAGGCATTTACAAGTTATCACTGGGTTACATTTCTGATACTGTCATTACAGCTTGCCAGCTGCATTTCACAAGACTATCTAGCATTGCAATGAGTCTCCAGTAAAGTATGTGGATTCATTAATGTCTCCCCATTTAAAGCAGAAGAACTGTCCCTGAAGCTGCTCACTACTTACTGCAGAGAGACTCTTTTGAGAATAATTTCCATGCTTTTTGCACTGCACAGCCAAAAAGGAGGAAAAATCCCTCTGTGGAAATAGAGAGGGTCTTTTGGGCTTTGTCAATGGACTGCTTCAGCCTTTCTCTGCTGCATGAAGCAGCAGTTGAGTCCCATTTTGTGAGGTGAGTGGAGGGGATACAGCGTGAAATAATCCAGACAGTTTAAATTATTTTGATTTTAGATATAAATTGTTCTCTATTACCTAGTGTGTTTTGCACATAGGAAATGTTTCCCCAGATGGCCCAGAACTTGAAAGGATAATCTTGAGTTTTACTTTCTCAAGCTGATGTAAGAATCCTACCCTTCTGCTCCATTCCAAGTTTGAGCTGAACAATCTGAGCCATGAGCCAGTGTCAGCCAAACCATGAACAAATGATTGCTCATGCATCTCCTGTCACAGCCTGTAAAACCTCAAGACCAAGAGAAAGAGAGGGACAGCAGTATACTGAAGGGAGAATTCACATCAGAGGCAACCAGTGACATTGAGCCTTTATGTAATGCTGTGTCAGAGTCAGAACTGTGGAAAGAAATCTGTGAGTTACACAGGACTCACAAACACAATTTTGGGAAAAAACATCCTAATGCAGGAAGAATCATCGCCTTTCAGATAGGGTAGGCTGTTTCAGGAGAGCAAAACTTCATAGGGTGCATCATAATCATTGGTTGATATGAGAAGGAGCACAGCAACCGCTGCTGAGAGTAAAGGCAAACCAAGCCATAAAAATTAAACTGGCGGGAGAAGCTGTGGAAGCTGCAAGGAGGTCTCCAAGCCTGCAAGGCAGAGCAGTGGGGTGGCAAAGCTTGGGGAGTGCTGGGGCCGGGGAGACGTTGAGACAGGTAAGCTGAGCTGTAGGAAGGGCAATAGAGGACAAACTTGCTGTATTGCTAAATGCAAGCAAGCAAGTTTAGAGGATGCTTCACAGAGCACATAGACAGATATGAGATGTACTTTTGGGTTGTGTACCAAAGGGGAAAATGGAATGGTTCACACAGTTGAGCAGAGTTGCCTTCAGCTCCCTTGACATTAAAAGTTTCAGGTATGGGGCTGAGAATTCAGGAAACTATTTAGAAAGTCTTTAAGTTTGAAGGTCTGAGATGATGCCAGTACTTCTGACCTTGCTTTCACCAAGCAGTCCCTGCTGAGCAAATTCTAGCCTGGATCTTAAAAGGGCAACAGTCACATAATTCCTGCT
>NW_009225585.1:31950-72359 GCF_000690835.1 Fulmarus glacialis
GGCAGCTTGCTATCTCTGTCTTGTGGTTTCCAGTGGCATTTAGGTAAGTTGTTTGGTACTGGGCTCTGAAACAGTCCAGAAGTTATAGAGGAAGCCTACAGCAATTGCACTTGGGTACCTTCACTCACTAATCTGTGTACCTTCACTACATGTCCAAAGTTAGGTGAAACTGAGTCTTTGCCTTTATATACCACCTGGAGAACAATTATTCCTTTTTTGGAAAAAGTTTTCCCTTTTAGGTATGTGACTATTTGTCCTGGATTCGGCTGGGATAGAGTTAAATTTCTTCCTAGTGCTGTGTTTTGGATTTAGTATGAGAAAAACGTTGATAACACACTGATGTTTTTAGTTGTTGCCAAGTACCCTGCTAGTCAAGGACATTCAGCTTCCGTGCTCTGCCAAGTGCACTAGAGGCTGGGAGGGAGCATAGCCAGGACAGCTGACCAATGGGGTTTTCCATACCATGTGACGTCATGCTCAGTATATGAATGGTAGGCGTGATCCAGGAAGTACCGATCGTTACTTGCTTATCGGTCAGCACAGGTGGTGAGGAATTGCATTGTGCATCACTCGTTTTGTATATTCTATCATTTTCTTCTTCTTCTTCTTCTTCTCCTTCTTCTCCTTCTTCTTGTTTTCCCTTCCTTTTCCGTTCTATTAAACTGTCTTTATCTCAACCCACGAGTTTTTCTAACTCTTACCCTTCCGATTCTCTCCCCGTCCCACTGGGGGGGGTGTGTGTGAGAGCGAGCGGCTGTGTGGTGTTTGGCTGCCAGCTGGGTTAAACCACGACACTATTTCCAGGCTGTTTCCTGTCTCCTGTTTCCTTATCTCTTACCACTTCTGAAGCATTTGCCAAGGAGTGGCTTGCCTTGAGACATTTTTACCTGCTTGTTTGTTCTGTCTGGACAGCTCCTATTAAATTAAACCGTATATTCATTCATACAGACAACATCCCAGTAACCAGGTCAATACATACTAGTCATAAATTATTACAGAACAGGTCCAAATCCATCACTGAGGCATCCATTGATTATCCATACAGCTACTCTCTGTAAGCGAGCACTTTGTATGCAAGGTCACTGTAGAACTCAGCTATTTTTAAAGGCTGTTAATAGCAACACGGAAGCAAGCTTTGATTGAACTGGAAGTGTAATTTTCAATTAAGAGCCTTCACTCAGTCTTCCTTCCATTAGGGTCTAATTAGATTTCAGGAAGAAACGAAGTTTCAGAGGCTTTAGCCCTACAGCCTCTCCATTAGCTGACACCATATGCTTCGCGGTTTCCATTGTAAAGTCCCGATTAATTTGCTAACGTTAATTTTAACTCTAGCTGAGATGCTTCACCAGGGACCTGATTAATGGACTAGCTGTAACCAGCCCATCCCTGCTTCTTTCTGCCATCAGTTATACAATAATGAGGTTAGTGAACATCAGACGGATAAGTTTTTTTCTCTACTACTCTGGGAAATGCATATATTTCATGTGGACTATGTAAGCAAAGGAATGGCCCCTCCAGTTTGTCACCTGGATTAGCTTGCTAGGTTACAGACCCTCTCTCCCAACCTACTCTTTCCTGCATCACTTCCTCTCTCTGTGATACCTACCGTATACATACAAACCACGGATCTGTAAAGATACCTTGGACGGTCATTTTTTCATAAATTTTCCTTCTTTCTGTTCCACCCTTTTCCAAATGCTTTGTTTGATCCAAAGAGTGAATGCTTGGTAAAACTTATCTAGTGTGAAGCAACTAACTTTCCTTCATCTCTTCTCATATTCTTTCAGCTGAAATAAAAGCTTCTGGGACTGTGGTTGCTGATATAAATTGAACAAGTTCTTGTGAGTATTCCCAACAAATGCTGTTAATTTAGCTAAAGGTTGATTGTTGTAAGAAATGAACATTGGTGGTCCAAGAAGCGTTAGCTGGAGACCCATCTCATGTTGGTGATGAGAGATGCAAGAGACTCATGCTCACTGGAGGGGTTTTTGCAACACAGACAAAGTACTGCAGCAGTGGAAATCAATTTTGAGTGAGGACCAACTTTTGCTGGGCGCACACCAGATGTCACAAATTAGATCTTTGGGTGACGGGGGTTTTCGCAACTGTCGAACTGTAGGATTTACAGCACTGTTAAGCAACTCTATTCAATAGGCATTCAGATATACTAAGATATGGACAAAGGGTGACATAGGCAGACAAGTAATGAGATCACCTTGGACAGATTTTGTAGGCAGTTCTGTTCTGTACTTCAGCTGTAGAGCATGTGTAATACTTTTCTTGCAGCTCTTGCTGTTTGGATTTCAGCCCAAAGTGCACTAATTCTTCAGCATAGTGTCTGTGAGGATCTTGTTTATGGTCCAAAGGGAGGAGAGCTGCAGCAGGGCTGTAGCTGGAAGGGACTGTTGCACTTCCATAGCTAGTGCTGCTGTGAAAGACTGTAAGAGCGTCTAGGCTGTGCATCAAGTCCATCTTTATGACATTCAGATCCTGAACTTCTGCCTCAGACATACTTGGTGGATAAACACAGACCTTCTGTATTTAGGGGATTCCTCCCAGTCCCCTTCTTATTTCTCTGTGTGGTTTTGGCTGCCAGGCTTTCCTTTAAAACAAGCCACCGCAATAATATCTTATTGACTTGGTTTTATAGGAAAAGAAAGAGTTGTAATTACTTTTTATTGACATTGCTTTTCCAGAGAGACATAGAAATAAATCACTAGCCTGCAGGAGTCAGAATGCTCTTGTGCTTTCTGGGACCGCAGTCCTTGGGTTTCCCAGCAGGAGCTACCTAACACTTCTGGCTATCTGCTGTCAAAAAACTCCTTCATCAAATGTAGTTGAAATGAGACAAAAGGATGGAAAGTTGCTGGGGTTGTGACTGACAATAGGACAGACCAATGGGGCTTGAGAGCTGAGACACTCTCTTTCTCCTGCAACCAAGAAGCTAAGAAAGGGTTAAGTCAGCACACTGCCACAATGAGGTATCCCGTACAGAGCATCTAAATCCAATGTGAAACTTTATCAAAGTTTTTTTGCAGTTGATCTTAGCTTTTTGCAATGTGAATCTTGGAGGGAATAAAGGAGTTGAGGGAAGGAAGAGCAGTTTATATCTTTTGGGTATAAATCAGATAAAGAGAATGATTAACAAGTGTAGGTTTTTGCTACAGTATTTTAAGAACTCTGTCAATATCCTCCCTCCCTCTTCCCTTCCCCAGCCTCGATGCAAAGGCCTAAAATTAGATAGCTGATTAAGGAGATCTGCAGGGCAATCTAAATACATCAATCTTGCTTGTAATGAGGAACACGGCTACATTTCTGCAATGATGATGAACCTCAGGGCCAGGGGTGGCTGGATACTGAACGTTCTCTGTACTGAACTTCCCATGCAGCCATTACTTCTCAGCATCTCTGAATGGCTGAATCTGATTACAGGAGCTCTCTGGGAAAGGAGAGTGCTGGGGATTGAACTGGGCAAGTTTTTTTCCCAGGGTGAAAGAAGCTGAGCGGCTTTCTAGACTCTTTAACTTGTTTGCCAGCAAAATGGGCTGCCTCATGCCCATTTCCCCTTTTACCTCCCACCGAGAAATGTGTAGCAAAACCACACTGAAAGGTCCACCTTGCCCTAACAAGCCTTTACTTACAGTCTTTTACACTTAAAGCCACATGTTGCTGTTCTTTTTAAAGACTAATGGCCTATTTCATGTGCCAAATGAAGAGCTTTTATTAGCCAAGGAGTAAAGATGTGTCCTGCATCAGAGAAGCAGAAATCGACCAGAGAGAGAAAAAGCCCAAACCTCCCGTAACAGCAAGAGGAAATAAAGTTCTCCTGAACAATTTGAGTTTTTTTAAAAATTGAATAATATTATTGCATACCCCAAACAAACTAAATCTCTTTTCTTAGTCTCTAGGCCAGCTCCAGAACTGCCCTTTCTCTTGCACGCAGAAACCCCTGCTGACCAAGGCTCTTTTTACACCTCTGACACAGTTCAGTCACATCTAGCAAATCATTTTAGGAATGGCATAAGGACTCTCCTGGGATCTATGTCCCTAAAGGGTGATTGAAGGGAGGACAGGTAAGTGCCAAAATATGGAGTTGCAGTCCTTAGAAGTATCCAATTCAGTTGCTGCCTTACCCTCACAGACTTTCTTTACTTAGATAGTAGTTCCTGAGAGAGGTTTCATGCCCTAAGCTGTCTTGGACTGAGCAACCTGTTCTCACCTAGGCCAGAAAACTAACCTTCATCTGCCCACATTCCTGTGGGTGTCAGGAACCTGTTTCAAAACATGTAGCCAACAGATTAAAAGTCTCATGATCACCCAAATAATGCTCAAGGAGAGAGCTGTAGGGTTCTGCCACCTGTGGGCTCAGGCCAGGCTTGCTCTGCTCTCAGATCCAAAGTGGTTATCTTGTCTATTATATCTTCTGCTTTGCTGTTTGTGGGGAGAAGCAGTTCCAGCAGCCAACAGCACAAACAGGGCTAGAGAAGAAGCATCTCACAGCCTTTTCTGAGGGCTGAGGACCCTGTGAGATGATTGAAAAATCTTCTAAGAAGGGTAGGGTATGTCCATGTATGCTTGTTGCTGCCATTTGGTTGCTCAGTTTTTCCACTGTACTTGGGACTTGCAGGGGGGAAAGCCAAGAAAGACCTGCTCCTGGACACGAGTCTGACACATCCAAACACCACATCTTGCTAGTAGACCACAAGGAAGAAGACAGAAGAGGACATCTAAGCTAAGATCCCTTTTCCCCTTCCCATCTCTTAAAGGATACTTATGGTCACTTCAAATTCAAGGTTGAAAGCCATTTAAATCTCCCCTTTCTCCTACAGAAAGGGCATTTACTTTCTGATGACCAGAGCAATGCTTTCAGGCTTTAGGAGGCAGGAACACGTTTCCCCTGTTCGCTTGCTTCCCATCACACCTGACTCTTCTGCTTTAATCAGTGTTTCAGGGAGGAAATGGAGAGTAGTTCTGTGAGCGTAAAGGGCTCTGTAAAGATAGGCATGGAAAAAAAGAGACACGAAAGAAATAGTGCTTCAGTTTAGTAGCTAGTGAGTTGTGTCTTTTTCGCTCTTCTGTTACCAAAGGAAAGAGAAGAAAAAAAAAAAAAAGAGGAAAAGAAAAGCTAGCAAAGAAGAAAGTGCATAGGTCTGTCAGTTCAGATTTAAAGCTTGAGGAAGGAATTTAGTATTCTGCACAATTGCTTCCTTCTTCTTTCTTCTTACCGCAGTTGCTTCTCCACTTGTTAATTCATCTTAATTATAGAATATTTGGACAGCTCAGAGCAAAGTTCTTTGTTGACAGTGCTTGAACAAGAGAAGGTATTCAGGCTCATGAATAGATGCTGTGCTGAGAAATTCTAATCGGCTTGCTATAACTGACAACGGTACAGATCACACAAGTGAGGCTGGTGGTGTGCCTGGATTTTGCACAGGTTTCCTTGATCTTTCTGTTCTCTCACTGGCTCTTCTATCCTCCTACCCTCTCTGCCTCTCTTGCCTTTCCCACAGGGTGAAGTAACAGACTGGGGTGAAAAGGAGCTTCAAGTATGTGGAGGGTTTCAATGGGATGTTTAGAAACCTACAGAGGGTGGCTTATTTCTGAACAAACCCATATGCAGCTCTGCTCCATCTTGGAAGCAGAGGGTTAACAGTAATATTAATAATATTAATATTAAGAGTATCAGTGGCTTGATTGCTATAGAAATACAGTATCAAGTAAGGTGAATTTAATGACTGGGTAACTAACCAATTTTCACCTCAGAACCACACAAAACACTGGAGGGCCAAACCAGGGGTCAGGCTCAGATCACCACGGGTACAGAACTGTGAAGCAGCACAAGCTAACACCAAGGGAGTGTGAGGGCTTCCCTGCATCTCAGTGGGTTTTGTGCCCCATTGCTGGTGAAGATGTTCTCTGCACAGCGCAGAGATGCCCTCTGCTCTGGGCTTGCCCATTTTCCTTGGAGTCACGCGGTTACCCTACAAAGGAGTGTGAAATACTGTATTTTAAGGAGGTTATTGTCTCCCAGGACAACGAAAGTGAAATTGCCACTCTCCTTGGAAATAAGCAGTGGTGCTTGAATACCAGGCTATTCTAACGCATCTCTGTCCTGCTGGGAGTGACCTTCCAGAAACTTCTTTTCTCTGCAAGACATCTCACCCCCAAAGCCATCCCATTTTCTGCTGCCTATCTATGCAGACCAGGAAGGAGTTTTATTTAGGTATCTCTCTGTTTGCACTTAAAGCCAATTACTTTTTTATGTGGAGAGCACAGGGTGGTCTATTTCAGCAAAAGAGGATGTATCTGGATGGTTTTGAATGGTAGAAAACAAATGAGACAGTTTACTAAAGAGGAGAAAATTTCAGGGATAAGTGGTCTAAAATAGAGCCTGCTGCTTTACAGGGTAATGTGGAAAAGTTTGTATCATAGTTTGTATACCACTCTCCACCTCTTCCCCAAGATGTCTTTTGCTTGTATAAGTTGCACGTTTTTCAGTCATGACAAACCCCAGACTCAGTCATCACTTTTTGCAGTGTCCAAGGCTGTTGCTTCCCATTTCTACAATGAGTTATGCAGCTGGAAGCCAATTAATTTGGAAAATTACAATGTGCGGTATATTGTGTCATTGTCGTTATTTTGGTCACACCCAATTTAAAGCCCAAGTCTGTCAATCGTCATAAACTCTTCCAGTTGGAGCTAGCTGCCTCTGCTGGGGAGTGACTGAAGGCAAGGTTCATTTGTCCATTCCAGCCTACTTTGTACTGGCAAAAGTGCTAAATCATCCTCCAGAGCCTCCAGCAGTTCTCTGCAAGGTTGAACACAAAGGCCACAAAGGCAATGTCACAGCTGCTAGTGCAAAGATCACAATTTGGGTACAGCACCAAGAATCAGGAATTACCTCCTCAGCATTCACAGCCATGCTCAGAGCAGGCAGTGTGGGACTCACAAGGCCTGGCTTTTCCTACTGTTTGGACCCACACGACCATCCCCTCCTAGTCATCAGGACATGCCCTTGATAAAAAGTGAACCACAACAGAGAGTAGCCTGCTTATTGCTATTAGATAAGATGCTAATAGTAGCAGCCTTTATCACTGCAATTGCAATTTTATTTTAATAAACACAAAATCAGTAGCACCCAAAGGTCCAAATCTCATAGAAAGTCTAAGGAAGTTGAGGAACTTTAGGATCCCCTTGAAATCCCAGCCTATGAAAGGGGGAAGCGCTGCAATTAAATTGGCCAGTCTCTTCTGGCACTGACAAAGAGTAATGTTACTTCAAGTGGCTGGAAAAGTATTTCTAGGACAAAAATTCCTCCAAGGCGTACCACCTTCTGTCGTAAAAAACGCAGGAGGAAGGGACAGTGACACATCACCTCACCCAGACCCATCCTCAGGGCAGAATCAGTTTTACCAGAACCGTTCCCGAGAGATGTTAGTCTATTCAGGGCCTTGCCAGCTTTTTCCTGATGCCTCACTTAAATCCTCCTTGCTTGCTTTTAAGCCAATACCTTCTTCTACCCACAGTGGACATGCATTTATTTATTTATGACTTCACTTTGCAGCTAGCTTCAGCGCGTATGAAATCTGCTATTCTAATTACTCTCTTTTTCAATCGTTAGACTTAAACCAGTTCATTTCTTTCAGTCTTTCCAAATTAAGTTGGACTTTCTAGATATCTGGTGATCCTTGTTGTTGTGCTGATAATTATTTTTAAGTTAGTTAGGTTACATCTTTCTCAAGGAACAGATTCCAAACTTAGGTGCAGCACTGCAGCAAGGCAAAGAAGGAACATTTCACACATCTGTCCTAGAGCAATCCTGTTAATGCACCTGGGTTGATGTTTGCATTTTGTGTAACAACACAACAGGATCGTAGGGCTCCACAGAGCTCTTTAAAATGTTGAGAACCAGGAATAGACACAAGGTGCAGTATTTTGTTTATATTTAATTGTATAAGTATTTTTTCACTGTATTTTTTTTTTTAAATCCCAGAGTGAATAAAAGAGGGGCATAACTTTTTAGCTCATAATGCTCATATTCCCATAGAAGACTGTGAGAGAGACACAACTTTATGTCTGGTTCAAGCCTATTCTTAACTCTAGACCAGCAATAGCTGCACAGCAATCAGTGAGGTTTGCAAGACTAAGCATGTGTTTGAATGCTTTGCTAAACTATGACATTTATGCAAGAGAATACAAAGTGGTGTCTCTAATACCTTTTAGCTGGTGGTATCTCAACAGAAAATTTTGTAGTAGAATTTTTCATGTGTGTGTGCACACACATACACGTGTGTATAAAGCAAAGGAGGTTTAAGAGATCACTACTGTATGAAATAAGATCAGTATCCTTTGATACTTAATAGTGATAAAGATCAGATTATTGAGTATCAAAATAATATCTAATGAGATTAGAATATTTGAAAATATTATTATGAATTGGAAATGGACATCACCTTGTAAAGGACTTTGAATTTTCTCTTATGTGCCCCTTTCCATACTCCACCCAAGTTGCTCCTTGCCTGTCTGCAAGCTTGAGGGCAGCCAGCAACACCCCCCACCATGGGCTACTGTGCAGTCATACAAATGCATGGGAACTCTGTAATAAGTTAGTGAAAGACATGCATCTATACAAATGTAAATATATGTAAATATATATATGTATATGAAATCTTGTTATAGAATCACAGAATCATGGAATGGTTTGGGTTGAAGGGACCTTTAAAGGTCGTCTAGTCCAACCCCCCTGCCGTGGGCAGGGACATCTTCAACTAGATCGGGTTGCTCAGAGCCCCATCCAACCTTGAATGTTTCCAGGGATGGGGCATCTACCATCTCTCTGGGCAACCTGTTCCAGTGTTTCACCACCCTCATTGTAAAAATTTCTTCCTTATAGCTGGTCTGAATCCACCATCTTTTAGTTTAAAACCATTCCCCCTTGTCGTGTCACAACAGGCCCTGCCAAAAAGTCTGTCCCCATCTTTCTTATAAGCCCCCTTTAAGTACTGAAAGGCCGCAATAAGGTCTCCCTGAAGCCTTCTCTTCTCCAGGCTGAACAACCCCAACTCTCTCAGCCTTTCTTCATCCCCCTGATCATTTTCGTGGCCATCCTCTGGACCCGCTCCAGCAGGTCCATGTCTGTCTTGTGCTGAGGGCTCCAGAGCTGGACGCAGCACTGCAGGGGGGCTCTCACCAGGGCAGAGTAGAGTACTTGTCACATGTAGCAACAAGTTTCCATAGATACTGTTTTTTCCACTAACGTTCAGACATGCTGTGGAGCAGCAACTGGACTGACTACGAAAAGGTGTGAATAGGAGAGTTACAATGTGCGAGGTAATAGCCATTTTTTTCTGTTTTCTATTTTACAATAACTAAATATTATTGTCTTGCTAGTGTATCTCAATAACAAATAACTGTTGCTTTGTATGCTACTGTTCTCATAGACCTCGGTTGCAGGACACCACAACTGCAGGTCACTATCAGGGCAGACCAGCAAAGAAAGATTTTAATGAGCTTTTTAAAGTTCTGGTGGGATTGGATTCAGCTGTTCCTGGGATAAGAGCCGCCCTTGGCTATGCAACAGTTTTGAGATGAATGAAAGAATAGAGGCAAGGAAGAGAACAAAGAGAGAAAATGTCCACAAAAGGAAAATATCTATAAGCAGGTTTTTCTGAGGCAGGTGGCGAGCCCAATACAGGCTGTGTTATCTGAACCACAGATGGTCTATGAGAGAAAGAGGGAGGATGACAGTGACCTTTGGAAAACCCTGGTGAATGCAGCAGCTCAGTAGCAGCTCCCTTTCACCAGATTGCCTCAAGAACATTTTCTTACCTTGCCTTTTCTTTTCTTTGAAGTGAGGCACTGTCAGGATCACTTGTACTTTTTGTTTTCAGCTGTCACCCAGTCCTGCTGCAGTCAGAATTGAATTTATCAGCCCTGTCATGGAGGTGCAGCAACTGAAATAACTGCAAATAGAAAAGGCTTTGAGTGCTGAGGCAAATAGCTACTGGCTGGCTGGGCCTTCCTGAGAAACAGCATTCAGCTACAACCAGAAGGAATTAGGAAGCTACTGAGTAGGATGGGCCAAACCTCCCTTATCCCAGGACATTTTATCTTCCTTGTTTGCTTTCGTTTAGCTATGCAGCGATCAGAGGCATGGTTTCCTAACACTGTACATACCTTTCCTCAGTCCAGCCCTGTGACACAGCTCAGCCAGCACTGTGGTGGTAGGGACTGCCTGCTGCAACGGCTACATTGCCAGCGTGCACCACTGGGGTGGGTGACCCTGGGCCGCAGCTTGAGGGATCACTACAGTCCTCTTTTAGTCCCCTGGAACATGTGCCTCCAAGTCTGGGCTGTAAATTACACCATGAGTAACTTACTATGGAGACTTCTGTGTGCTAAAACCTCTTTGGTAGCAGACTTTGGACATGTTCTTATGCTGGGGAAATGTTTAAATGCAGAAGTCAAACCTGTTGTCTTTCAAGGGAGATGGCCTCAATAGTTGAAGAAGCTTCTCCACCTTGAACATCCCCATTACTTTATGATTAACTGATATTTTCTTTTTTTTTAGCTTTGGCATTTCTGGAGGCTGGAAGCTCAGCAGAAACCTTGCAACTGCCCTTTCTCTCTTGAAACTCTCACAGGGCCAAATAGCAGCCCTGACTGTGCTTGGTGGGAGGGTAAAGTGCAGTGAGAAGGACATGTACCTCCTGTCCTCCCTATCAGTCTGAGCTTCTGTATCAATCCATTACAGTGCTGCCATTTATTGGCAGCAAAGCTCAGTGAGGTGTTTATTAAAGCTTTTTGTGGAGGAATGGCACAGTAGTTTTAAATGTCACTGCTGGAAGTGAGGAAATGGGAGCAGGTGGCAAAACAACCCTCTCAATATATTTATGGCATGACTTGGCTAAGAAGGAGCGTCCCCAACTTTATGGCTCTTGGACAAGTAGTGGGGAGCTGCAGCTGACCTGCAGATGTTGGCCTCTCAGAAGGACCCACTGGCCACCTGCTCCAAGTTGCTTTTGCCAGGAACTGGCTTGAAACAGAGGTGCTGATGGCTCCGGTGGGATGGAGGCTTTCTCCTGATGGACACCTGATCAAATCCAGCTCAGCAAGGAGTGATCAGAAATTGTTCATGCCGCTGTCCCCTCAGATGGGTGCAAAATTGGGAGGAACACCGCTGATGTCAATAGTTACCCAGAGGTAACTGTGGAGCAGTGGAAACGAGCAGGGACGTGGCTGTTAGTCCTCTTTTTCCTCTGGATCATCAGTGCTTAGGCAGGTCTGTGGGAAGGATGCTGCTCTCCTCCTATTCCTTCACTGCCACTCCTTTAGAGCTCTGCAGCTGAGGCTTAAAAAGTGCTTTACAATAGACAAATAAGTAGCTGTGAGGAGATGCAAACACAGCTGAGACATTCCTTAGATGCTTTGCTGCAACAGCTTTTTACCCTTAAGATTTTTGGGAATGCAACTGTCCTTTGCTGGCAGATAGGCCAGGTTACAGCACTGGTTAAACCTTCTGCAGGCACAGGAATTGTTCTGGTTACCTCCCCTTAATGTAATTTAACAAGATGCAGAAAGATTTAATAAACCATACGTGTACGAGTGTGTCTGAAACAGGAAAAAAAGGAAAGTTTTCCAGGACCCATTTGGTGAAAGAGGAGCACTTGAGCTGTATCTCACAGATTATAAACGTATTACACATTTACTATTTTCCCCCTGGAATGAGCCCAGCTCTGTGAACCTCACGCTGTGCAGAGTGTCCCATTATGAACTGTGTGAAACCAGCAAAACAAAACCATCTTCAATTCTTTTTTTTTTTTATACCTTTCTGAATCTTGTTAGCCATGAAATGCCTCCCATTTGCTGCATACTGTGGCAGTAAATACAAAATGAAGTGAAAGAGGATGCGGATTGTTAAACTACATTCCTTAATAGATTTGATTGCATCTAATGTCTAAATCATGCAGTATTGCTGAGACATGAATAGCACTTCTTGATGCAGCAGAGCCCTTTAAATTGAAGGCCTAATGAAGGAAAAGTCCCTCTATGGGAATACATATTCAATGTATGATAGCATAATGCCCTATTATAATGGTAGGACACACATCTTCCTTCCCTCTACGGAACCGTGATTACCATCCTGGACTGAACTGAAGTGGTCTTCATAATTTGGACATCACTTGCTCCTGCTGTCTTTTTCTGCTTTTAAATTGGAGGCATTTGTTTGCAAATCTCTCCTATTCTTGCTGTCAGAATCCTCACATCAGAAGAGTGGCTAATTGACAATAGAGCTGATATAAAAAATAAAAATAAAAATGGTCATCGAGGAAGCCAGCAAAAGTTTACCTTTTGGGTTTAGATACAAAATTTTAATTGAATTAAAAAAAAATAAATTGGTTGTAATTTGGCTGTAGTTTTTAAACATTTTTCTCAAATCTTTCTGAAATAAATCTGCAGGGGTGTGGGTAATGAGATGAATAATTGTCTTCAGAATTAACACAGGTAGTGTCTTAGCACTCTAGAGTAAAACTCAGATGGGGAAGGACTGCCAGGGCTATGGGCTGCTTGCATGAACTGTTAGCTCCAGGGAGGCTCCATGTGACTCAGGGAGTTTTTACGCAAGGGACAAAGACCTGGTGGGATGGTAAGGTCTCTGTAAGCCCCTGGAGATCTTCTCCTTGCCATTTCCACTCCAGGGCAGAGAAGGAGCTGCTCCAGACCTTGCTAGCCTAGCACAAGGTGCAGCACCTGGTCTAGTGACCGTGCACAGTGCCAACGCAGCCATTTTATCTGGTCCTGGTCACTTCCACCTTCCCCGAGCAAACAGCTGGGTGGCTTCTGACATGATGCTGCTGGGAGTGCTCCTAAACTCTTGTCCCAATACCTCCTCCCCCTTCTTCGAGGCACACTCTTGCTTCCTTGCTGCATCTGTCCTTCCCTTCCCTTCCTCCTTTACTGCACCTGCTTGTGTCATGGCTTCTTTCCTTGGGGCAATGGATTGCTGAGCTGGCTGTTGTTAAAACCACAGGGTCTAGCACAGCTTTGTGTTAGCACGGAGCTATGGACAGTCTGACAGGCCTGGCTCCTTGCTGCCAGTAGCTCTGGGGTGTCTCTGTGTTGTACTCCATGTTGTGGAGTAAACTGGCCTTGAAGGTAACAGCGAAAAGTCTTGGGGTTCTGGTTATAAACTTCTTGTGATCACGCTTAATTTTTATTCACTCAGCTCCCTCTATTCCACTGGCATTTTTATGACTATTTATATACTTTCTGGAGCAAAGAAAAAAGGAAACTCAATAATATATTTTTCCTATACTTTTTTATTAGGCCACTATTGAATTAAGGTGTATTTATTTTTATTAAGAGTTATTTTTACTGTTCTTTTCCAGAACACAAGAGGCACCAGTAAGTAAGGCTGTACATCAGTCCATGACTGTATGTGCAAGTGTCACTGCTGCACGGAGCTCCTTCTCTTGCTCTCCTCGCGGTGTGTCACCTTCACACCACTGCCACCGGCTCTCAATCACTCCCTATGACAGAGGTCAAAGAGTACTTGCAAAGTCTTAAGTCTTCCTGGTGACAGTCCAAGGGGCTGCTGGAGCACTTGAGACAGGCTTCCTCTCCCTTTCTCAGCCTTCACAATGAAAGCTTCTTTTTTTCTGACCTTAAGGTACTTAATATTTCTTTAGTGCTCTGCTAGCAATGGTGTCAGCCGACAAATTGTTGTGACTCCGTTAGCCTGAATTTGTCTGGGCTTATTTCTTCAGAGACTTTCATCATAGCAAAATCTAAATATAATTTACTACATGATTTCCTCACCTTTAGCAAATCTTCAGCGTGGGTAAATTGGAATAGATCCTAAATACAGCACACCCACTGTTACTAGGTTCTGGCTCTCAGCAATGGACTTCATGTTAATGTACTAGATTAACAATTAAAATGCTTTGTGACATACTTATCAAAAGACCTTGGGTAACTCATTTAGTCTTTCTTTGCTTTCACTTGCCACTCATATAATGGACATCACACTCTTCCTTCTTCTTGAATACTCCACAAAGCTTTTATGATTGTTCTCTACACTATTTACATGCTGTTCCCTTTCTAGGTAATTTGCAGGTTCTTTGGGGAGTACCTGCAGTCTCTCATACAGTATCGTTGTGCAAATAAAATGGCAAACTGTCTCCCTTAATTTCTGTGCAGCACCTCATGATTTATCCTTCTGATTAAGGAAAAAAGTAATATGAACATTTAAACAAGAATATTTTCTAAAAATTGGAGTGTATGTAGCATCAAGACAATCTCCCTCTGCAGCCATGAAGTCCCACCAGGAATGGAAAGTTTAGAGAGAACTGTGAGCCTGAGACATCCCACCCTATCTCCATGTCAGGCAGGTACTGGCTCACTTGAGTAGCCTGCTTAGACCATGCTTTGTTTGTATTGCTCTGGAAAAGTGACCTCTGGCATTTTTAAATACAGCGAGTGCAATACATCCTTCCCAACATCAGGCAACATGGCTGTGTCATACATAGCCTGCTCCAGGCAGTGTACTCCAGCCACATCTAAGACCTAGCTTGCCACTTATAGTCTATGTGGCAGCCCAATCTGACCGTGAAGGTTGCCTCAGGGCTACCTTTAGCATGCAATGAAGATGACCCAATAGCCACACAACACAACACCACAGGGCACCCTGAGGATGCCTGCAGGGCAGTTATCTCCAGCTAGATCCATTTGTATGAATCCTATCCACAGCCCTTCTGAGAGGTGCACTGTCCCGCCATCAAACGCTTATTTCTCAATAATTTGGGTGGTGCTTGCCTTGGCATGAAGAGAGACATTCACATTTCATCTGGGCAGGAAATCTATATTCTGTATTATTCTTGTGTTAATAATACAGAGGGCTAAATCAAAGGTGAATTGATTTCCTGAAGCTGAACAGACTTTTGGCGTTAGCACAGATACAGCCACAGTCAAAGAGCAGACCTTTCAATTTAGTTCTGCTGCTGTCGATGTAAATAAAATTGCTCATGAAGCAAATTGCAGCCAGTTATTGTCTGCACTCAGAACCATTATGTTCTTTGGAAATGATCATTTGTGTTAGACAGCAGATTATGTTTCTATGAAAGTGTGTAAGGCAAATGCAAAGCACAATTTACCTTGAAGGTCAGCTGAATATTACAACTGGCACTTACAGGTCATTATTATGCAGCCAAAATGACCTCAGGGAAAGGAGTGATATTTGTGAAATGATACAAAAACAGAGATTCTTGATTAGCTGATAGGAACCAAGAGAAAAAGCCACATGGGCTGTTAATCCATATGACCATGGAGGACTGGAGGTGCAGTTTCAGCATAATTATCTGGCTTGTGTGGGCAACACATGGGTGTGGGAAAGCATCCCTGAAAGGACATGGCAAGATCTTCCCTTTGGTGCCTCATGTCAAGAGAAGAACTTAATTCCAATTTATGTACCATTAAAAGGTGGGGATTTGGTAGGCAGAGCAGGAAAGTAACCCTGGGCAGAGAGGTGGCCTTGCTGGTAGATCAGAGGACCCATCTGAATATTTCTGTGCATGTTTTTGTGAGCAAAGTTACTGTCACGTAAGGAAAAAGACTCGCCACCCATCCTGAGGCATGGACTGTTCTTCTGCCTCCTAGGGAGAAGAATGAGTTACAGCCAACTACAGCCAAAAGGCTGGTGGTTACACTGCTATGAAATGCTATCATTCTTCCCAGGTACGGTCTTTGTACTGGTGCTCGTGGCTGCTTAAGCGTCAAGTCACCAAAGTGCTCTTTATCTTTGAGTACACAGAACAGCAAGAACTGGGTTACGGTGCCCCCAAATTTCTCTTGGAGGCAGCCTGAGCTCAGCCGGGGTTCAGGCTGCGAGCCCATCCTGTGTGTCCTGGCAGGGGGGTGTCCTTGCAGTGTGGGTGTCCCTGCAGGAAAGGCCCCTAGCTGCACAGTCTGCATGATCTCAATCACAAAACATTGCTGCAGAGGCAGAGGGGAGATTTGGAGGTTGCCAAGCAAGTACCCCATGGAAAGACAGAGCCCATCCATGTGTCCTTGGAGCACACCATGAGGTGCTGGGTTCCTCTTAGGTTCACCAGCTGAGTCACCCAAAAGCTAATCCTCACCATCCCTTTCATGTGGCTGGCCAACAAGGAAGATAGAGCAGAACCTCACACTCTCGGGGTGAGTTCCCAGACAGCTGATGTTGGAATAAGGAAGCTCTCAAAAGAGAGGATGTCAATCCTATCAAGAATGAATGATCATAGAGAAGCATGCACACAGGGAGCTCTGCTGGGAGCTGCCTCTCAATGTGGGCACAGGGACCGATCCCCCTGGACAACTGGCTTGTGTAGCTGGCGCTCACTGGGCGCGCATCCTCTGCCATGACAGCCCAGGCTCCAGCGGGTTCAAGGATGATTTTCAGCATTTATTGGAGATCCACAGTGGCAGTCTGTTCAGCAAAAATGTCTCTTTTAAAAGTACTTTGCTACTTTGGAGAGAAAGGAAAACTCCAACAGTCGTGCCTCTATTGTCATTGGTTAATTACAAACTGCCTTATACAATCATTTCAAAATCCTATAGGCAGCTGCTTTGTGCCTTTACAGAGAGCAAAGAGAGTCCTGAGGGCTCTGAAATGGTGACTACTAATCCTGGTGGACGCACCTCCAGAAAATGGGAAATGGTGGACCTGGCTGTCATTAGGAATCATCTGGAAGACATGTCCCTGTGCCTTTTCCAGACTAATTGAATGAGATACTGCAATCATTTCCAGCACAGGTCTGATGTTTGATGGAAATAGCACAGCCATGACCTGGCAGTACTGGTGGTCCCATGCTAATGGTTCATGGGAGAGAAAAGGAACTATCAGTACCGCTTTGATGTATAAAACTGGCTTCTTTTACTTCCAAGTTTACAGCAGGAGGCAGGATGGGAATTACTTTAAAACACTGCTGGATACAGAAATAATAAAAAAAACTGAGTAAATTATAAGTGAATGTCCTTTTTAATGGTGCTGTCCCTAATGAAGTATAGCTCTCCCACCTCTGTCAAAAGTTTCCTTTTTCTGCCTGTTAACATCAGATAATCAATCTTGTCCCATCAGCTTCAGCAGTATGTAACTCTCTCAGCTCGCTGGGGAAAAAATTCTTTTTTTATTTCCTCTTTAATTAAGCTCTGCAGCATGCTGCTTTACTTGCAAGGCTCAAAGATGTATGGACATTGCTTCAAACAAACCATTGGAGACAAGAGCATTAAAGATAGCCCTCTCTAACACTAAGTGGTCCAAAGCCGCAGGTAAACTAATGCACAGGCAACATCATCAGCCACAAAAGGAAGTAATGATATGCAATTACCGGATTTGCAAACACTCTGCTGGGATTGGGGCATCTAAACACACTATGCCAGACTGCCGGAATGTACAAAACATTTTTTTACAATTGCAAAGCAAGAGGACACTTCGCAGCGGCACACATGGTATGGCAGGTTCTTTGATTAGCGTGAATGGCTCCATCAAGCCAGTAAGAGACAGGAACAGATAAATGCTTTCCATCCAGTTTTACTACTGCCTGAATCATTGTTTCTATAATGCAGTCGGAGGTGATTTTAAACAGTTGTTAACAGGTAGAGGTTGAACCATTCAAGTACACACTCATCAGGCACCTGCCTGATGATAACCCAGGTCTCTATAGATGTGAGCTGGTCCCTAACCATGGCTTCATTGCTCACCATCCATGCCCAGCCCATTAACTTGCTCTTGTTAAAGGAGTCTGTGCCCCATTACTGCCTGCTTATGCCTGTCTGTTCAATAGAGGTGGCTGGTTGCCCTCTGTCAAACACTTCGAGTTATCCTTGAAATGCTTCTACTTTCCATGTTCTGTTGTGCTGTCCAGGCACTGCCTGGGCATTCATCTGCTGACTATACAAAACATGCGTTTTCCCCTGCATTTGGACCATCATTAGAAAAACTGGTAGACATAACTACCCCCCAAGACTTCACGGCATTATCTATATTTAAACCCTGAGATATTGCTGGTGGGGTAAGTAAGGTTGCATAATTATAAATTGAAGCAGAGGTTAAATATGTGATGCAATGTTTTTGGCCTTCCTGACCCCATGCCCTGGGTCATTTATTGTTTCTCCCCATGGCAGTGCTTAGAGATGCTTGTGACACATAAGATGCTGTACATCAACACAGAAAGACAGACACCGTTACAGAGAATTTGCCATCTAAATAGGCAAGCAAATAATTTTATGAGTGTCAGAGCTCAGGGTCTGGGTCCCTGGCTGTTTCTCACTTAGGTTCTTCTCTATTCATAATATATCCAAGCTGGAGCTGCTATATTTTCCTCACAAGGACACGTGGGGTCTTCTACTGAACTGCCTATTTTCATTCCACTACAAACTCAGTGTTCCTGAGACCTTTATCCTTCATCAAATTTGGTTGAAACTGGTGAAAAAATTTAAAAAGTCTGCTGTGGAAGGGCTGAGTCACATGGAGTGACTGCATTGATAATATTTCATTAGAAGATCAGGCTAAACAACATGGAAGAAATTACTGTTTTAGTCCTTGCTTTTCTGGCGAGGAATGTAAGCAAAGAGCAATGCAATAAAGTACTTTGAAAGCTTTGAAATATAAAAAACAGCTTGCCCAGTGAATTCTTCTGTTACTGGGCTGTTTATGAAAATCTTTTTGCACAAGAAAGTATCTGGTGGCTTCAGATTAGATTATACATACCTGTTAGGAATAAAGCAGAAGGGGATTCTGATAAGAAGACCAAAGGCATAACCCATAAATCAAGAAGCGAAACAAAAATGGAACCTGCTGCTGATGGAATTTCCATTGATTTATTTGAACAGCCCCAGTATGAATAATAACTTTATCTGTCTCAAGACTCTCTCCCCACAGTACACTGATTTACAGCAGCCATCCATCTCTTTTCATAATTAGCAGGCTCTGACAGTATTTATTCTTCTCTGCCCACCTTCATTACCATTAAAATTTAGACTTCCTCCCTGCTCTGGGGCAGCCAGCATTCATGCTGCCTGGTACACTGGGATTACTCAACAGCTTGATTTGTGGAGGTGTTTTCTTATATCCCACCTCCTTTGCACTGGCAGGTAGAGTCTGCTGCTTGCAGGAGGAAACTTTTCTAGGAATGCAGCAGAAATCAATACAGCTTTGGTACTGGGTGGCAAAAAAAGAGATGGGGCTATAACGCTGAAAGTCACGACATGGAGCAATTAAGTCTCATCTGCCCCCTCAAATGCTCAACAGAAGCAAAGAAGCAAAGCTGACCAAATGATCAGTTAACGGAGTAAGTCAGGCTCTTTTGCAATAGGTGATTTTCTTCAATCTCAGGTTCATTTCCCGTCTAAACTTTAGGGAACCCATGTTGTCTAACACACCACAGAATCTGATGACAAATTTATTTGAAGCATAAAAAGCATAAATAATGAAGATGTGTCATTAAATTTGGAAATATTTCTTAAATAGCTGAATGTAAGATCAGAAGGTGATTTTTTGTGTCAGCATAATTACATTGATGACATGGCATTATATCACTGGATAATTTGATCCTAGAGTCAATTTGGCACAGAGGAAGCAACTGCTTCTTCTTGGACAGACTGCCTTTCCAGAATGCTAGATGGGCCTGAAGTTTCATAACCAACCTAATTATATACATACTGCTTATTAATACGGTAAATCAAGAGATGGTGTTAGGTATTTAATTGGCACACAATGCTGAAGTGAAATTAATTAAACAATCATCGGCAGATGTATTTATGTGACCATTTTTTGTTATTAACTGAAATTTAATTAAGTTGCTTATGGCAACATGTGAAATAATCTCTGAACACGTTTATTGGTGATAGAAATGAAACCTCATGTTTTAACCAGTTATTTTTGGATTCAGAGCTACCTCCTTCTGTCTATGGAGTGTCACTGGTTGAGCATGGGGCTTACAGGAGATGGACAAACCTGACACTAGTTGCTCAGATCATGGCTGAAACATTTTGCTTATTTTTCTCTCCCTTTGTAGGAACTGTTAGAAGGTGACAGGGTGACCAAAGGAGGTATCCCAGAAGATACATTCTAAATCCATTCAAAAGTGCAAACTGTGGTCTCCTTTTTTGTAAGTCAGAAGGACCAAAGTCAAATTCATCATTTATTGCAAATTCTTCTTTCTGCTTGAATGACTGTGTCCATTTTCTGGATACAGAGACAGAATAGAGAGGCGAAAAAGAAGTGTGTGTCTCGCCTTGTGAGCACGCAGCTGACATGATGATGAAATTTCACTTTCTGTTTCCTGATTGTCCACCTTAATCACAGGCCCATACATTCCAGCTTCATTGAGAAGCTGATTGCTCATGAATGTCACCCGGCCCCTGAGTGTCCTACAGAGTATCTCATCACATGCGCTTATTTAAATAAACAAATATTGCTGAGAGCAGCACAATGAACGAAACCTTATTTGCACAGCTTTGTGACTTGCGATTGAGCTTGCTGGTGTCTATGAAAGGACATGTTCATCCCACCGAGTTTTCATCAGTGAGGATACTCGTAGGCTCTTCTTGTCTTTTCATGGCATAGGTTTTCATTGAACTTGTAGGTGGGCATTTGAGAGCTCTGCTCCTCTGTCAAATTTGGCTGAAGTCAAATGATGCTTTCAGAATTTATCGTTGGGGGGAGACCCAGAGTCTGGGTGTCCAGACTGATAATAGGAGTCCATAAACCCTGTTTTCCTAGACAAAATAGGCTATAATGATCCCTTACGGGCAAACCGAAGAGCATCAAAACAGCAAACCTCATTTTGTTCGTCCTGTCTCACATAATCATACCGCAGCCTTTTTGGTTACCTTTATTATAACAAACCCCATCATGCCCCTCTAAGAGGGGCACCTCCACAGCACCGTTTGCCGACAAGTCATTTATAGGTCTAAGTGTGTCTGCTGGTTTGTCCAGTCCTTCTGCACAAGAACGATTTTCAGTATCACTGCTCTTTTTTTTTTTTTGTATCTGAGCTAGTTTAACACCACAGGTCCTATCTTAAACATCGCTTAGATCCCTTATCTCATTATTCTACCATATTTCTCTCTTTAGTTGTGTTTACCTGGAGAATTGAACTAGAAGATGAACCCCTTGCTCATTTTTGGTTGTAGTGCAAGACCTTTGCTATTTGGCACACAGTCTTGATAAGGGAACTCAGAGAAAGCTATTAAGGAGTAGTTTATATCAATGGTCAGTGTCCTTTATAGTACCACCTCTGAAAATCCTCTTCATTCAATTGCCCTGTCAGGCAGCAATAAGTCCCTCTACTGATTTGTGTCAAAGCCAACAGAAAGAATAAGTACTGCCTCACCTTTGGTGTGTGTGAAGGGAATTTCTAAATGGCTGCAGGGAACACCTTTTCTTGAGGATGTGCTGTTTTACCCAGCAGGGATTGCAGAAAAGGGGTGTGCGTGTGTGTTAAGAAAGGCCCCTCCTTGAAGATTGCTCTTTTCAAACACAGCATACAAAAAGAAAGAGGACTGGGGGAGGATGGACCTTTGCAGTGGCACACAGACCAGCTGATAGCAGAAGTGATAAATGAAGGATGCAGAGGGACAGCATGCGACAACAGCACACTGAAGTACCCACAGTCACCCACTGTTCAGAAAGTGCAACATGTGGGTCTAAATGAACAGTTCATTTGCCTTACCTTTGAATTCCCTGGCTTTCTTGCAACTTCACTATTTCTTCAGTAATAAAGGAACAAGTTTAAGAGGGTTTTTTATAGAACCCTTCAAAAAGTGAGCCAGAGTCTGTGGAGGCAGACTGAAAGTGTGGTGCAGATTTCAAGGTGCAGAATAAAACCATATGCTCCTTTTTAGTAGACGTGGAGAGGATGCTGTAGTGTGGTCTCTTGGGAAGATTTATTTTTGTGTTCCTTTTTATCAGGCATACCAGCAGGAGGAATAAAAAGAAAAGGAAATTCAGATGCAGAATTATGAATTCAGACATCTCAGTTGTGAGGGGGCCTTTAGGTAATCCAGGTCCAGACCTTGATTTGTGTGAGTGCACAACCTCCACCAGGCACTTGTGGTGTAACGACAATACTTTTCTTGTATTTTCTTGTAGTTGGTTCTGAACACAACCAGACACGACTACAGCATTTTGTGTGTAGTTGTGTGCTTCCCAGGCAGGCATGGAAGACACTGAAGAGAGCTGCCCAAGTAAATTCGCTCTCAAAGAAGTCCCCCTCTGCACTCATACTCATATGAACACATGTTCAGGGTTACAGCTGTTCTTTCAAAACTTTCCAGGAGAAAGGGCCAAATAGCCTTATTTCAGAGCTGTGCAAATTTCTGAATTGGTAGCCAAACAGGAAGAAGCAACACTGCCCTCCACCCCCAAAAAGCATACATGAGACTTATTTCAATTCTAAAAAGATTTAAAAAAAATCTGCCAGAAACAAACATTTAATAAAAAAAGTTTATATTATTCTGAAAGATATGTCAGTCTGATCTTCTTTTCTTTAGACCTACTTTGAAGATTTTTGTTAAAAGAAATTTGGAAAAACCAGTTTTCTTTGAAGTGGAACATAGAAACTCACTGTGCAAAAAAGCCACTGAAATGCTTTGGCTTTTTGTAAATTACAAACAATGATAAGGCAAAAAACTGTAAACCCAGAAATTCTTTCAGTCAACCCAATGTGCATTTTTTCTGACAAAATCCGTGTTGCCCTGCTGTCTCCCTGCAGTGAAGAAGCTGTATCACTAGCCTTTCCTGACCTCTCCATAAAAACTGCTTGATTAATGGAAAGTGAAGATGAGGCAAAGATGTTCCCTAGAGACAATAGTCTTCCTCTGACAGTGACAGCGCCCCTCCTTTTCTTCAGACACAGGGTTCTTTTTACACTTTGGGGAAAAGGAAATAGATTCATTTCAGAGAACTGCATTCAGGCTCATTTAGAGTTTAACAGCCGGTGCGGTATTAATGGCCGTCATTTTCTTCTTGTGCTCATACCTGCTGACACGGGCTTACAGCATCCGCACGTTCGTCAAAGTTGTTCATCTACCCCAGCCTGCCTCAAAATACACCCCAGAGCCTAGAGTGAAACTAAGTGATTCTTTAACTGCTGCTTGTCCCTGTGCAGTCAGGGATA
The DNA here is from genome assembly GCF_000690835.1 of Fulmarus glacialis. NCBI lineage: Eukaryota > Metazoa > Chordata > Aves > Procellariiformes > Procellariidae > Fulmarus > Fulmarus glacialis. Next base: position 55,107 of record NW_009225585.1, read on the forward strand.
TGTCATAAATGCAGTCTTATAAATCTGAAATTTAGAAAGCCGTGTAGTAAAGCAGATTTTGCTAGAAACAGGCTTGCTTCCAGCTGAGAACAAGCTGATGGGAGCTTGAAGCACCCTGTGCATTTCAGAGGGTTCTGTCATTTCTTAATTAATTGAGGTCCAAACTTTGCTGCTACATTGATGAGTATAGTTTTACTAAATTACCAGCACTATCCCCTGCTTAGCCGTGTCTTGCCAGTGACAGAATTTTGAAATGAGAGGCTTAGAAAACTGTGAGAGACTTGATAGAAATAATGACTATGAACAGTTAGGAGAACAGAGAAACTTCTTCAAAGTATTAACATCCAAGATTAGCAGCTGCAAATCAGAAGAAGGCAGCAAAGATATTTCTAGCTTTCTTGCTCAGTCTGAAGTACCAAGAGTACTGAAAGACATAGGAGCTTGTGCTGAGCAAGTGTATGACAGAGCCTCAAGTCTGCGCATGAAGAAAATATTCATCAGATCTCTGAAATCTCTTTTGATAATTTCCAATTGTTTTGTTAACTCTGCTGAAAGTATTCTTTAGCCAAGATTATTGTCCTTTTCAAGTGAGGGTCACAGCAAAGAATGGATGAAGAGAAATGTGGTTTGTGTAAAAGACAGACAGAAAACATTTCCAATGAAGAATATCAGAGGAAAATGCAGAAAATGACACCCTTCTCCACTGCAAACGATTCAATACAAAGCTTTTGAAACCCTGCACATTGCTGGAGGATGGAAGAGTCCTTGAAGGAATTATTGTTACATCTCCTCTTCCTTAGAGATCTGCTTTTGATCTGAGGCAAGGAGGCAGGATATGGGGTTAGATAGATAGACTTTTGGTTCATCCTTGTGCACAGCAATTTTCTGTGTCAATTGCTCTTCAGCAGGTAGGGTTATTTAGAAACACAATGAGAATGGGAAAAAACCATTTTAACACCACATAATAGCAGTATAGGTGTCCTGAGTTAAAAAAGAAAAAGCTAAAAAAAAGAAAAGCAAAGCAACTCTATTTGTGTATTTACCCTTTAAAATAACAGGTTAGGGAACGGACTTGAAAGATAGATACTAGTTTAAGGGTAAAATCAAGTCATTGATTTGACCTATTTAGTTACCAAAGCTAAATATTCACGTTCTACATTACACTGAAAAGAAATTTTATTGTTGCACATGATTCTCTTCATTTGCTTCTAACCATGATGTCCAACCATGTAGTTCTGAAATTGGTCTGCGTATTTCTCCCATTCTTGGTTCATCACGCGTTTGGATCCAGGTGCTGGAAATATTTGAAATGTGAGGCCATCTCTTCTTGCTGTATCTGCATCAAGGCTGCCTTCATGAAGCAATCTGACTCCTTTGGTTTATAAGTGTCGTGGATGGGCATATAACAGATTACTGCAGCATTATTACCATATTGCTTTTCAAGGCCATTGCAAGGGGTGCCGTGCAAAAGTGAACCCACTAAGAAAGATTGCATGACTTATTGATACAGCTACAGCATCTGAGAAGAGCAGAGCGGTTGCAGCATGCAGAGGAAAATTACAGTGCAATGGTCAAAATATTCAGGGAGGCAGGAAGGCTGCAGGGTAATTTACAGGGCAGGCTGGGCTTTCTGTACTCTCCTCTGAGGGATGACATATTCGCACCACCGGGACAGCAGCTGTCATCTCACATAAGGCTCATCAGGTGGGAATTGCAACTGGACAACAGCCTTGTGCTGGTTCTAGCCATGACAGATGATGGGCCGGAGCATTGGGTGTCACCTCAGACATGCAAAGCATGGGGAGCAGCCATGGCTTGGACATCCATTTCTGAGGCAAGCACTAACAGCACACCCACCTCTTGCTACCTCATAAAAATGACATGTAGGAAATTCAGGTGCTATGGTCTTTCTTCCATCTTTCTTCTTCTATCTCCTACAGTGTAAAGGAAGTCGATTCATGATACACAAGTATTTTCTCAGTATGCTGTGAGCCCTCCACACTTACTCATGCCAGAAACCTGAAAACTTGCTACAGGTTTTTACTACCCAAATGTTTCTGCAATGGTTTTTTAGTTTTGGTTTCAGACTTGGAAAGTTTTGGAAAGCGCTGAGTTTCCATTAAATAAGAGAGCGGGTTGAGACAATGAAAATGGTGAGAGAAGGAGGGGAGACCACCCGTTGTGTAAAACCTATTCTGGTATTTTACTCTGAGTTATTTTACTTGTTTTATCTCATGATGAGAATCATAAAACTGTAAGACAGAAACCTGAAATCCCATTTGTCTCCCAAATAAATCCTGCTCTGCTACAGTGGCTGATCTAGCAGTTAATTAAGTGGTTATGATAGTCTTTCCAACCCTCTCTTTTTTTTTTTTTTTTGTACTGTGATCTCCAGCCCACAGTATTGCAAAGATTAGAGCTTCTCTGTCTTTAAGTTGAAGCATGGAGACTGTATTTCTGATTGAAACATTAAATATACAGAAAATCTAGATGCCTTTTCAGTCTCAGATGTTACTTCAGCCAATCTAGCACTTTCCCTCTAAACTTTTCATGCCAGGGTTACTAAATCATATCTTAGAAACAGAGTTGCCAGAGGATTTTATGCACCAATTGGACAGTGAAGAAACAGAGGAAAAATTAAGTCACCTTTCTGCATAGACAGATGTGGGCATGCAGTGACTGGATCCTGGTGGAAGGACCTTATATTCTGATATTTTGTAGGTTTTGCTCCTTGAGAAATGTTTGCTGCTTCTGCAAAAGGTGGAGTTTAAGCTCTCTTTTTTGCATGGGCCAGCACAAGGCTTATTATTGCCTACAGGCAGCCTCCGAGGCATTGAATTTCTGCCTCCACTTCAACACCTTGATTTCCTTCAGGGATGCGACTCCTGATTTCCATCCACATGAGATTGAAAGCGCTCCCCAGAACTGGAGGAAGGCTTTGCTCAGCAAGCAGGGCTGTTGCGAGGTGCTAAACCCAGCCCCAGGAATCGTGCACACCATGAGGCTCCTGGCAGTGAGAAGGAAATGAGACAAATGATATATTTTTGTTTTTAAAGGAAATATGCTGCTGTCTCTGCTGAGAAGCTGAAGGAAGGTTTTGGTGTTTGGGTTTTTTCTGTTTTTTTGTTTGTTGTTTTTTTTTTTTTTAAGTAATCAGCAACTGTTGTCTGTTGAACAGTCTCTGCTCATTGAGTTTCTCCCCATCTCTGACGTTTCCCAGTAAGGCTGCCCCGCTTGCCAAGCGGCCATCAGACTCCCCAGCCCTTGCTGCTAGCCAGAAACTCGTCATGTGCGTTTACGACTTGTGCCTTGCGAGCTTCACAGATCACAAAAACCTTTGTTAATCTAGAGGTTTTGGGACGGCTGTGAAGTTCAAACAAATTCTTCCTTTTTCCTTTTCTCAGCAACTTCTCTGCCTGAATTATGAGAAGGCAGAGAAGAAAATGTATTACAGCAGAAGCAATGCTAATAGCTTGAACTAAGGCCATTAAAAGTGGAGTTCTTCTCCTTCTTCCTCTACAACCAGAGTGAATTTTCCATTTTTTTGCCAGCTCAAGGCAAATATTATTTTAAAATTGTATTCAAATTATCTTGCTCCTCTTGTAGGCCAGAGAGTGGAGGAGGGAGAAAGGGAGTTAATATAACAATTAAAGAAATGTTGGAACAGGAAAAGTAAATTTTAGGGTGGGTTGTTGTTCCTTGTCCATGCCTCTGCTCCCTGTATGCAGAAACTATCCTTAACTCTTTTATCCGGTTCCCTTCCTCTATATATTGATCTGTCATCCTCTAACTGTGCAGCCATCCAAATAAGTAAGGAACACATTGACAGTGTCTCCCTCATACCAGTCCACATAGCACTGTCAGCCCCTCCTCACAGCTGTCACACCAAACCAATACATCAGTTGTGGGGGAAATTCCCATACTGCAGAGCCACATCTTGCACACTGCAGCCATGTTAATGCCTGGTACTAAATAATAGTTACTAAAGACATTTCATCCCTGTGAATCTGCTTGCAACAGCAACAATATGGAGGCTGGAGATACTCTGAGGGGTCTGGAGTTCACAGCTGGTTGGCTCTACCTTGATGCTCCTTTAGGAGGCTTCGATGGCACAGGCTTTACAGGTTTCCCAGTAAGCCCTACTTACCTGTAGGTAAGAGAGAGAGCACGTGAATACCAACTGAATTAGGGATGTTCATTCTGGCTGGCAGAGACTTTGGGAAGCCATCTAATTGGTACCATGCTCCAAGGAGGCTTATCTTGCCAACTCATCTCCAGCTACCTCTCCAGAAAGGCCTGATCTGGCTGTAGGTCCTGTGTCATGTTTGCAGCCTTGTAGAAATGTATCACATACACTGAAGCATCTGAAAAGGCTTCAAACATCTATGTTTATATGACTGAATTGAGCCCAGAAATCATGCTTGTCACAATTTAAGCCAATGATCTTTTGTTCTGCACAAACTTTTATTTATTTGAAGATTGTTGTGCCTCTCCTCACTTGACTGAGAAAACTTTCAGATTTTCCTCACAGCTCATGTTTTCGATTCCACTGACTGTTCTTGTGTTCTTATTTCCTTTTTCTTCACTCAGTTCACATTTTTTTCCTTTTAAATATGTTGTTCCAGACTGGACATGAAGCACCACCCTTTGCTACATCAGAAAGGAAGAATTACCCATTTTTTTGTCTTTCTTGTGACCTTCCCCTTATATATTTATCTCAGAATAAAGTTTACTTTCCTGTAGGACATTATTGGATTAAATTTTGTGATCCCTCCTAACCTGCAGATCCATTTGTGACTGCTCCTACAGAACCCCAGATTTTTTCATCATCTTTGAGTTATTTTTCTGCCTCTATTTTTCCACTAATTTCAAGATAATTTTGACAGTGATCCATTCCTCCAAAGTGCTGGCAGTCCCTTCCAGCCTGATATCACTCTGCAAATTCAATAAGTAGCACAACTACTCCTTCAACCAGGTCATTAATGCAGAATTGAATGGGACTGCACTGATGTTTGACCCAAAGAGCTACTTTTCCAAAAAGTTTTGCACTTTTCAATAATTCCACCTAGACCACACCTCAGTAGCTTGTTCATGCAAGTATTATAATTCACAATATTTATGGCAGCTAAGATGCATCTTAGCCTGTGAACCAGCCATATCAGTGGGAAGTCCAGAAATGAATCATTCATGTAGAAGGTCAGTCGTATAATGAAAGCCCGGAAAGGCCAGGCCACCAAGCAACGTGCAAGTGGTGCTGAGGGCTCAGGCACCTGGGGAAATAACAGCAAGACAGAGGACCATCTCCTTGCTCTGCTTCCTCCAGCTCTAATTGGAGTAGGGGCTCTTGGGGCATCTCCTGTTTTTTTCTATTCGAGTAACTTTATTGGTATCTGGAGGCAAATGAAGAAGCAGCAGCTCATTCATATCATCAAGGCCTCTAGTTGTGGGACTCCTGGCACTTACCAGGCCTCGAGAAATTTCAAATGAACCTCAGGTAGAAAAAGAAGGTGCATCAGACAGAGCTACCTGGAATTTCAGTACTTGGCTGCTCAATGCCCTAATTCACTGTTCCTGGGTGCAAACCTCCGGTATCCTCACTACCCTACAGACAGTACAGAGGACCTTTGGAGTTTCCACACAGGGTGTTTCACTGCTAAAGTGAGGTAATACATAGAAATCCTATAACCAAAAAAGCTCATTTAAACAAACATTTTTTTAGCCAGAAGGAGAAAGAAGGGAAGGAATCTGTCTGAAAAGCAAAGCTTTCTGAGGCTGAATTCCAGAGAAACTCTCCCAAAATCTTGCACTCAGACAAAAAAACCTCAAACAAAACCAAAACAAATGCAAAACACACCAAGAAGACAGAATATTCCTGTTAACTTACAAGGCAGCCAGTAATGTTTTGCACGTCTCAGAGAGAATTCCACACCACTCTCCAAAGTTTACTTTGAGGAAAAGAAGTGGCTTTTGTCCTTACTGCTTCCCCCGGATTCCCAGAATGAAGGAATAAGGTGGGGCTGGGTCACACCCACCCTCATTCACAACAGACTTGTCTCAACCCCTAATTAAAATGAGAAGCTTGTGTGGTATTTATGGCACACTCAGCTGCCTCAAAACTACACACTATTCCTCAGATATTGAGGGATTTCTGGGTGCTTGAAAAGCTGTGTTTTTCAGGAAAGGCTCTAAGCCTGAGTACTAGATTTTTTATTTTATTTTTCTTTGGCCACAATATTTCATCCCAAAGTGATGTCTGGCTTTGCAAAGTAAACTTAACTGCGGGTTTTCTGCTTATTTTTTCCCCTTCCTATCCACAAGAGAAATCTCTTTGTGCATTCATACAAAATAATAATCAGTAATAACAATGTTTTTAGCATCAGTTGATTGTCACTCATTTTGGAAAAAAAAAATCCATCTCTTTTGCCCCATGGATTGTTCAGGAACTGTGCTCCAAGCTTAGCAAGGCTCTTTCTGCTGGCTGTTGCAGCAATCACACAAATTGAATTGAATCTGACCTTTGTTTACTTCCATGGCAGTATTCCCTTCATCTCTGCTGTATTTCACACAGTGGGAGGTCAGTGTGGACTTTCCAAGGTCAATCTTGCTGCTGAAGACCAGTGGCTTTCCTGCTGGGGAGGTGTCACAAGGCATCTAGTCAAGTTTGTGGCAATGCAAACTTGTCAACTATTGAGGAGGCTCCGGCAGTGTAAGTGCATTTGACCAGTGAAGACCCTCACTGCCTTGAATTCATTTACTTCTCTGCAGGGGGTAGTGAGGAGAAAGAGGCTGAGGCAGATGGAAGTGAAAGAATCTGTGAAATTGTCAATCCTCCTATCAAAAAAGCAACAGGAGTGTAAACTGTCTCCTGGAAGCACATATCAGTGGGCTTAACCTGCAGTCTTGGATCTCAGCTCAACAGGCTGCTGGAGAAATTGGGATCTGACCTGAATTAATCTCTTATCCAGAGGAAAAGGCTGTATGAGGCACCTGGGGCCTGTCTTTGCACCCTCTAGTGTCTACTGCTGATGAATTTAATGGGAGGAGAAAAATGTTTAAAGTTTATTAGAGCTTGGTTTCAAAATAGATGCAAAAATATTGTTAGTACTGATATACTGAGAGAAGAGTTTGGGGAGTGAAGGCCAATGGAAATGGGCCACTGGGGAGGGCTGTCACTAGGGGACATGCACGAGTGTGGGGCGCCGTGTGAGGAGCTGGCTGCCGTGGAGCTGTTTGAAAACAGCAGAGCTGCATAAGAGTGGCATTGTGCTGGAATCAAGAAGCCCTGCCTTGTGACTTTTTGGTGGTAATTAGCTTCACCCAATCAGCCTCTTAATTAACGCAGCTATTCTGGTCATGGGAAAAGTTTAGATCTCTCTGCACTGACCTCCACTGCACAGCAGACAAACGGAGAGGTGATCAGCTGTGCTTATTATTGAATTTATACATACCAAAATGACTTTACAAAGGTGATCGGTATTTTACAGATGTGCAAACTGACCCAGAATGCAATAAGGAACTTGCCCAGGTTTTCCAATGGAGCAGCATCAAATTCAAGGCTGGAATGGAAGTCCTACGTCCTGGCTCAGCTTTGTAAGAACCACTCTGTTCTCCGAAATGAGAGTGCATGAGCACGACAGGTTCTTCCCAGATCACGTTCTGGTGTAGGATGCCTGAGTGTCCCCTGGGTTCTGTGTTAAGGCTAGCACAGTATGTTTCAGTTCAGCATGGCAATAACTAGTGGAATTTTTTGCTGTTATTGTTATCATTTGCTCCACTGCACTTACATTTTCTGAATGTGTTCATTTCAGGTTGTTTTATGGCTTTAGCAAAATATTTTATCACATATTTAATTTTAAGCACATGCTCTGGATGCCCAGCAACCTTAGAAGCATTTAAACCTCATGTTCAAAGTTAAGGGTGTGCTTAACTGAACAGAGATAGACTTAGATGTGCACTAAATATTCAGTAAGTGTGTGACTGTTTTGCCAAAGCAAGATGTACAGAAATGAGAATAAAGGTGTAAATCTTTAGGTATTGGTTCAATAAGCATAATTCCAATGACTGCAGAGAAATATACCAGGAGCTGGCTTTAATCTTAAGCATTTCTTAGACATGTCCAGTCTCAGGCACCAAGCAGGAGGTTCACCCCCTTGCTGCCCAGGTGTGGATCACCTGCATTGGTCCATGCAGCTCTGCGTCAGCTCTCTGGGGCTTGAGATTTGACGTCTGATCCACTGAGTTTGGCTCATGTGGTCCTGAAGTGGGGAAGGTCACGATGTTGCCCTGGCACTGATGGTATCAGGGCAATAAACAGGGACTCCTCTTAATCTTTTAAACCTCTTAAACTTTTAAAGAAAGCTTGTTAGAAGGTGTTCCCCATATACACTAGGCTTACCACTCTCATATGACATGATGTAGAAGGGTCCACATTTTGGCAAAGACATTGGAAGTCTATTTAAGGACCAAATCTGCCTCTGCGGGAAAGGGAACAGCTGAGTAACCCCACCAGGCATAGAACCCTGAATTTCAAGTCAAGAAGGGACTAGTTGCCTCCAGTCATTATGGCTTTGGCTCAGGGCCCTGTGGCCGACTGCAGCCTGGATGGGTGAATCTGCTCCCCAGGGGAACACAGCTTTGACTCTGGAGAAGCCTTTTTCTAAACTAAAGGTTTCAGTTTAGGCTGCATTCAATAAGTGGTTGAAGTATGTCTCTATTTAATGATGGTGAAAATTGAAGGTGTCCAGTAAAGCAGTTGTAATTGTGTTTAGTGCTGAGACAATGCACCTAGTTAAGATTCAATTTGCTCTTCCCCTTTTTTCCCCCTTCCAATAATAAATGGTTAATTACCAGTTTCAAAGGCTCAGTGAAATTCGTCAGTTTGCAGAAATCACAGTGATCATCATATTGCCTGATAGAAGTGTGACCCCACTGTTTTTCCAGATGAAAATATTTATTCTTTTACAGAAAATACTAAGCAATGTCCTGGCTTGAACTATCAAACCACAGCCTTTCCCCTCCTTGATGGCAGGGGTGGGAGCTGACAGGATCGTGCCCATCAGCTGAATGCTGTGAACACGAGCTTTCCGCAGTGCAGCCTCATCCTCTCTATTGCTGTCCATGTGTCCCCTTCTCCTTCACCCCCAGAAGGGAACTGGCAGGGCAAATGCTCAGCCCCAGACCTGTCCCATCGCCGTGAGGGAGTGGAGCCCCTCAACTGGGTCCCATATTTGAGCCCTCATTTGAGGTGACTTGTAGCAGAATTTGCTCTCTAAACATTCCCATTGTTAAAAGCCCCAAACCCTACAAACCCAAAGCCACTCAACCCCAGCCTGATCCATACTTGCTTGTCTTGGAGGAAGGACCAATGGCCCCATGGGTGACTGGGCTGAGATGTTCCCTTTGCTCTGACCACTGAACCCTGCATTACAGAAGTGCGGTATTTTAGGAAGTCATTGCAAAACCACCATTCATCTGTTATTGCCTGTGTTTAAAGTGTTCAGTGGATCGTAAGGGAACCTCAGCCTTGAAATTTTCACAGCTTGGGCCAGAAGCTGTCAAGTAAGCTAGCTGCATATATGGTTGTTCACTAGATTGTGTATTTCAGTCCCAATTAATGTGAACATCACAGTTTGGATTTCTTTGTTTCTTTATTTATTAGGGATGCTGAAATGGACTGGATTGGTACAACTGGGGAGAGAATATCAGTGTTTTACTCTTGTTTCCATGATGTTATTTATCAAGATTTCCTGCAAACAACAGTAGCTGCTGAGTCTCTGAGCCAAAGACACTGTAAGCACAAAACCAACAGCACCTTGCTATGTAAATGATGAGCGCATTATAAATAGACAGTAGTACCCATCTATTTTGTTTTACTATATGCTACTCCAAAACTCCAGGTGCTTTAAAAATATGGATGAAAAGTATAATGATTTTCAAAAAATAGAAGTCTGAGGAGACATAGCAGAGCATAGAAAAATGACAGCACAATTTCCATTTTGTAGCCTGCTCCTCTTCTCAGGCTCCATGTTTCCTCAAGGAAGTAATCTGCTGACTGCGATTATTACCCAAGATAGCTTCCTCAGACAGCCTGCTTACTGCAGGAAAAAGAAAGAGAAGAACTTGTCCCAGTAACTGGGAAATCTGCAGCAGGGTCAAGGTAGATACTAATCTGCTGAGCCCGGCACTTTACTGCACAAAAACTATGTGTGCAAAAGGCATTTGCATCTTTTCTCTGTCCCTGCCAAGTCATGCTCATAAAAGAATTAAAATTGCACCTTCTCCCTTGCAGATGAAAAAGAAACAGACCCAGAGCAACCCCCTTCCCTTTACAAATATTTCCTCTATTTCCAGGAATGCTGACAAGCACCGTTCAGGTCTAACAACTTTGGGAAGATTCATAATCAGGATGCAGTGTCATTGAGCTACGTGCTCGGTGTTTAACAAGACAGATCACAACTTAACAAGCATAGTTCCTGTGAGTTGCTGCTAACAGTGAACACTAGGGTTACTCACTTTCTCTCAGTCTTTTTCTCATTCCTTTCATCCCTTGACTTGTCCTTCTGCCCAATCCTTGTTCAGCAGAATATTTGAAGTTGGCATAACAGAATTTCTGTAATTGGCCCGTATATAGGAGGCAAGGGATGATTCTCTTAGGGAATAAATCTGATTTGTAATATTTTTTCCTAATTAAACCCCCTAAAGAGCCCCCAAGTGCACACCAAATACATTTTCTCATGATTTTTTGGTGCCTTCTCGCACTACAGAGTCTCCATTCTGGCTCGTCACCTGTCTGTAAAGTAGAATGCTTCCACAAGCCTTTATTCATTACTAAAATGATAGCTGTAAAGCAAAGCAAGAGGTATCATTACAATCTTGATAGCAGAGTGGAAGAGCTGTCTGCAATCTAATGGCTCCTGCAATTACATCTTGATTGAACACACTGATGAAGCTGCAGCCCCTTTCTTGAGTGCCATGTTGTGGGCACTTACTGATGACTACACAGGTACTTATCAATATGCCATGACCCAGACCAGACTGAGGATTATAGTTTGCACAGGTGAGAAAGGGAAAGCCTAAATGGAGGAGTGTTTGCTTAGATTTTGCTCATAGTCTTTTTGGAAAGTGTCTTGCATTGGCCTTGCAGCCAACCAGTAGGGAGTGAGGAAAGTTATCTAACATTTTTCCTTAACCAAATATTACTATGGTAAGCGCCTTTATCAACACTAGGTTCCAAGCAAAAGTATTTTCTGTATTCCAAAGTAAGAAGCAGCTTTGGTCCTAAAGAGCTACCAACATAAAGAGACCAGGCAGGGAAACATATTTTGAAGGTCCTCATCGTTATGCAGGAAAATTGAGGCTCGGGAGTCAAATGTCACAGACAAGATGCTGGGGAGAGCTGAGAGGAGAACCCATTTCTTCTGGTTTTAGATGAACTACAAGTGGTGTGTGAATTTGTCAGGGAGGACTGATTTATGCATGTTGACAGACGCCAATGTTAGATCCTGGCTCCATTTGCTACCTGTGGACTGTGTCTGCCTTATTTAACCTTATTTTGGGTGTGCTATGATTTCCTCTCTCCCATGGCTGTAGAGGATGCCAAGTCCTCACAGCCCTGAACAGGCTGAGCTGCTTACTGCTTTCTTGAGATACCACAGCAGGGTCCTGTTGGGTGCCATATGAGATAGTGTAAAAATAACTCATGACTACCAGAACGCCTTTGTCTCTCAGGCCTGAGCCAGAGCCTGTTGGAGACCATGGGTAATTTTCTATTAATTCCGATACACTTTGGATTACGAAGTAAACTCTTGCCATTTCTGTGCTCCTTTCGCTACTGTCAATGTTACTCTGTCAAACAGATGGAAACATCATGTTTTAAAAAATCAATAGTTCTTAGAGAAGTAAAGTAATGAATGAAACCTAAGTTATCAGTTTGGAGAGATGGAGGAAGGATTTAAAGATGTGGAGATGCTGACTAACAAATGAGTCCTTCCCTCTGGGCTGCTGGTGCTGAGGTCCAGATGGTACCTGAGCATCTCAGGTGCTGGAGCCAAAGACCCTCCATTCAGACAGACGGTTCATCACGGTGCAGAGTGGGGACCGGCCGCACAGAGGAGGGTGTCTATTACCATGTTGCTACAGCTGCTTTCTGCTGAAGTCTGCTACATGCCTACTGCTTTGTTAAAGGTTAACTCATGCTGGGGAATTTTAATTGTCTATTATCTACTCAGAGGGAACTAACTATCTTAAATAGACCAAGGCAAAAAGCTTCATTTTCTGGCTTTTCTTGGAGTGTTTTTGAAAGAAATTTGTACATTAGTCAAACTCGTGAATGAACAAAAGAAACATAATGGCAACGATATGTTCATTATGGAAGGAGACCCTGGGTTACACAGATCCACCAGCAATGAATCTAAATAAAGTCAGGGAGAGTATCACCGACTACTACACTTCAATTATTATTGTGCTGATTGATAATATGGTTGCGCAGCTAATGTGGCAATGTGTGTGATATAAAGGTCAGTGGCACAGCTGGTGAGGTGGAAAACCATGCTGTTGTGATGGGATGGGCTAATGCTTCATGGTCTGATGCCCGGCTCTTGTTAATCAAGACTGATTTGGATTACAGTGCCCTGGTCCTGGGCTGTCCCGCATGCGGGAGCTCTGCAGGATTGGTCTGCAGTTTGTCCAAGTTCAGCTTTTTCCAGTAGAGTTGCTAACTTTTACTGACGTGAGCGGTTTGGCAGCTGTGCTGGTTTTGGCTGGGATAGAATTAATTTTCTTCATAGTAGCTAGTATGGGGCTATGTTTTGGATTTGTGCTGAAAAGTGTTGATAATACAGGGATGTTCTAGTTACTGCTGAGCAGTGCTTACACAGAGTCAACGCCTTTCTGACCCCAACTGACCAAAGGGATATTCCATACCATATGACGTCATACTCAGCATATAAAGCTGGGGGAAGAAGAAGGAAGGGAGAGATGTTCGGAGTGATGGTGTTTGTCTTCCCAAGTAACCATTAGGTGTGATGGAGCCCTGCTTTCCTAGAGATGCTGAACATCTGCCTGCTGATGGGAAGTAGTGAATGAATTCCTTGTTTTGCTTTGCTTGCGTGCACGGCTTCTGCTTTACCTATTAAACTGTCTTTATCTCAACCCACGAGTTTTCTCACTTTTGCTCTTCTGATTCTCTTCCCGCATCCCATTGCGGGGAGAGTGAGCGAGAGGCTGGGTGGGGCTTAGTTACCAGCTGGGGTTAAACCATGACAGTGGCGCAGATAACCCCACTCATATCTGATCCCTTCCCTTAGTTTTAAATGGAATTTAGGTTTCAGAAGAAAAATAGAATGGATTTATCTGTTTCTGTCAGAAAAATAGTAACGTAAGAAATCCTTTTTGTAGGGATATAACTAGCTTTACTCACTTCTGAGGAATACAATGTGATTTAATAAGTGACTTGGAGAGGGGAAAGGTGTAGTGAGATTTCTGGTAGTTCACTCACTGAGGTATCATGGGCAGAACAGAAAGAGATGGAGGACCTGAGGTGAATGCTAGATAACCTGTAATGAAGAAGGAAACAATATACTATATTAAAACATAAATGGTGCTAAGGACACCTTTCAGTGCAGATTAATATCTCTGTTTTATTCCAGCAGTTCGAAACACTTGAGATGATTGCAGATTTAGTCAGTGACCAAGAAGCATGAAGTTGGAGTAATGAACATAGGACATAATGGAAGAACAGGAAACAGGTATACACCGATGAAGGAAAATAAAGGAGCTCTGTGCTCTTCTGTTCCCACAGCCATGGCTATCATACCCAAGTGTAACCCATGTGCTTTGGCTGAAGGAATTGCTTTAGTCTAAACTGAGAAGAGAAGCAGAAGAGACACATGGATTTTGTTGAAACTGCTGAATGCGGCGCAGAGCAAGGCACTCAGAAAGAATGAAGGACTGCAAACTTTTGCCACAGTAACAACTGTAATTAGCACCTTCTTATTTATCATACCATAATCAGCAACAGGCATATGAAATAAGATTTGTCCCTGAATTTTGGTAAAATGTCTGGATGTTCATGTGTAGTTACATTGCATAGATGAATATTTTCTTTTCCTTCTCAAATTTCCTCTCTGGATGTTTTGAGACCTCATGTGTTTGGGGCAAGCTTTCTTCTGGTACTAAATTATTCAGGCTGAAATCACATAAAAATAGAAGATTAAACATTTTTAAAGGCAACTAGGAATCTGAATACCATCTTTATTTATTATCAAATAGGGAACAAATTTGAAGCTGCTTTACAGCATTGTTCTATAAATATTGACTAAAGTATTGCTGTACAAGGAAGCATGTAAGTTATTACTCAGTCCTCTAAAGACAGAAAGGGAGAATCTTTCATTCATTTCACTGTGTTGCCAGTATCTTAGAAGTCATTCATTCTAGGAAGAAGAGACATCTTACAGGTAATTTACTGTATTTGTGCCTTCTGTCCCATGGGCTATAATGCAAGACTAAGTGTCAGCTACTGCTTTCAGTCTTCATTTATCTTAGATTACTCCATCCTCTTTCTCTGAGGTGCTCTTCAATGTAATCATTATACTCCAATTTGGTTCCCTGCAGAAAGCTTGAATGGTATCACTTGCAATAAAGGCCTTGGTTGGCTCCTTCACCTAAGGGTCTTTTTTGTTCCTGGAAGTGAAAGGAGAAGCCAAAGGAAGATTTACTTCTACTACGTCTTCCTACAGTGGAGACACTGAGCTGAGACACATTGGTACTCTCAAGCAGGAGAGAGGCACTGTGATGGGGGGTCTTTGTCATCGTGGGCTGTTGCTGGACATGGAGAAGGGCCAGTGGAATAAAGGCACAATTTCTGAATTTGAGATGCAGAGGAGCCTTTTTCTGTAAAAAGTCAAGCAGTGTGTCTTTGTAGACACTTCCATTTATACATAGGATTCATCACTTGGGCAGTGACTTCTGTTAAACTGGACAAAAAACCACATACAAGGTTGTGACAGTAAATCATCGTGGACACCACTTATACAACAAAGAAGAATATCTTGGTGGAAACAACCTTCTTAAGGCTTTGCCACTTACAGTGCTTAATTGCGGTAAATTGTACTGACTTTCAACATTTCATATAGTGGAAATATAAAGCTCATGAAAAGACGGTCCTCCATAGCCTGAAACAAGGCACCTTTGCGGGAAACCTCGTGGCTGTTTGAAACAGTACAGGGGTACTGAATGAGAAGAGAAGAATAAAAATTAGCTCTCAATGAAAATTACAGGGAGGATTTTGGGCAGTTAGAAAGTAGCAATGATTCTAGGTGAAATTGGTCAGGACATTAAAAAAAGGCAACGCTTACGGGAAATGGAAGCCCAAACCCTCCTGATGATTACAGACGTGGGAGGATCTCTGTGTTATCTTCAGTTAAAGCAGCAAGTACCTCTGGCCCGAGAGAAAAGAATCCCATTCATGGACAGGATTCACAAGGGAGTGTGTGAAACCCAGCTGACAAACCATGGACGTCTCTCCTCAGTGAACCTGTCAGCAGGACAGATGGTGCGAACTCCCTTTAGGTTAAAAAAAATCATTAAAACAGCCCCCTCATGCTCTTTTCATGGACAGATGTTATTTCATGACTGAGTGCTCAAAAATGTGCCAGGTGTTGGCCTGTAGATAAAGGTCCTTGTCTCCCAAAGCTGTTAATATGGACATCAAATGTGTGTGACATTTCTAGCAGGGTCTGTGACAAAGTGGGGACATCTCCTCCCTGGGCAGGCAGGGCCAATGCATTGCTTCTCAATAGTTAGAAGCATGACTGAAAAGATGCTGTTCGAGGGAGCTGTTTGGTCCCCAGGGAACTATCTTTTTGGCAGTGCTGGCCACTGACTGTTACAGGAATGGTCCTGCCCCTCACAGAGGGCTGCTGGTTGTCTTCTCCTCTGAACAGGGAAGAAGTAACAATGCTGCATTATACAGACCAGGCAGGGGATCTTCTGCTCATGGCTTTCACTCTTACTCTCCTGTGTCTCTGTTCATTATGGAAAAAGAGGAGCTAACAGTCATGTTGCACCTGTTTTGGAGTAAAAGTATCTCTATCTGTAGGCACATAGCACAAGGGCATCCCACCATTGGCCCAAGCTCCTTGGCGCTTCTCTCACAGCAGAGGAGAATCAATGGTTAATACAGCTACGACCTTCCCCTCAAAAAAAATGTAAAGTTTGTCTGTGTGCATGGGAAAAGCCATCTTCTGCATCAAGATGAGAGAACAGAGAAAGACAGGTAGAGAAAGAAAGCAAAAGAAAAGCAGAAGGATAGCTTGGTGGGGTATGGCAGGTGTGAAGTCATCGCAATAATATATTCTAAGACCAAACATGGATAAAATTCCAGGATAAAAGCCACACAAATTTGAGTGCCAGTGCATCGTGTGTGCATATGAGTGTAAGGTGGTCTTGCATGATTGTTACAGAATCACATGCTGTAGCAATCCTATCCCTTATTCTGCATTAGAGTCTTGGTCTGGGAAAATAACAAAAATCTCCTCATGAAGTCTTCTCCCAGGGAGCCCTTCCCTTTTTGCAAAGTTGAAAAAAGCATTTGCTAGGATGGGTATATAATGAAGGGATTTGGTCAGCTTGGAGGAAAGTCAGATCAAAAAGTGCAGAGAATGATCCCCTTCAGTAACCGAAGGCCCTGGAGTCACTGCTTGAAGTGAGGAGATTCTGGTTCCTGCTGGGCAGCCCTCCTAAAGTGGAGTGTGCCACTTTAATTAATTAGGGATATGACACATTCACTTCAGCCAGGGTATTCACCATCCCTCCCACTCAGCAGCTTCTCACCCTGTCATCTCCCCCACAGGAAGGTGCAAGACCTCGGTGAGTTTAACTGAACTCTGCAGGTGTGGAGCCCTGGAGACTGAACTTGTGTTAAAGCGGGGCTTTGGTCTCAAGGGCTGTCAGTGTGAGATCATGCCATGTGTCCTGGTTTCAACTGGGAAAAAGTTAATAGTGCTGTGTTTTGGATTTAGCATGAGAATAATGTGATAACACACTGATGTTTTAGTTGTTACTAAGCAGTGTTTATACTAAGTCAAGGAATTTTCAGCTTCCCATATTCTGCAACCGAGGTGGTGCACAAGAAGCAGGGAGGGAGCATAGCCAGGACAGCTGACTCAAACTGGCCAAAGGGATATTCCATACCATATGACGTCATGGTCAATATATATGTTGGCGGGAGTTGACCGGGGGCAGCGATTGCTGCTC
>NW_009225586.1:0-320 GCF_000690835.1 Fulmarus glacialis
CACGGCACGAGCATCCGGGGCGCGCAGGCGCAGCTGGGGGGGGCATGCGAGGGAGAACCCCATCCAGCCCTGTCCAGGGTTCCGGCAAAACTGGGGAGGGCCATCACTTGCCCCCGGCACTGGGATGGTGCGGGAATCCGGTCCCTGGCTACAGAGGTTTTCTGTGTTATTCCACACCCCCGCTGTATAAATATCCTCTGCTGTAACGATTGCGAGGTACGTTTGAAAAGGGGCCAAGGAACAAATTATGTAAAGAGCGAAGCAGAGGAGCAAACAACAGCGGGACTGGGTTAGGACCAGCCACGGACACCGTCGCGGAA
>NW_009225586.1:502-739 GCF_000690835.1 Fulmarus glacialis
AGCATGGATGCAGCACGCGGGGCAAAGCTGCGGGGCTCTGAAATGCCCTCGGGGCAGCATGGCACCCCTGGCCCCTGGCAGCGCCAGGGTCTGTCCCCCCCTCAGAGTGGCCCTGAAGCTGGACCCCGAGATCTGCCAATTCGCCAGGACCAAACATCCCGCGGGCAGCCAGTCCCCACCGAGCCCCGCTGCCAAACACGGCAAGGCGTCACTGCCCCTTTAAAAACCTCCTTGAAG
>NW_009225586.1:898-1148 GCF_000690835.1 Fulmarus glacialis
TTCTCCCGCGAGACACTAATAAAGGCTTTATGAGTTTGATATGAATTACCCTCCTTGGCCATTTACAGCTGATCTTCTGGAAGGCATTAGGCTGCTCGCCCCTTCCCCAGCCCGGGGGACGCTGTGCTGGGGGACGCAGCAGGGGTGCCACCACCCTCTCCACGCAGCCCATTTGCGGCTCTGGGGGTGCCAGCTGAGACCCATCGCTTTTGCAGATTGGCCAGGGGGGGTCTTCTGGCTGTTGCCATCC
>NW_009225587.1:0-2235 GCF_000690835.1 Fulmarus glacialis
CCCGCGCCCTTCGGCCGGCTGTGGGGCGGTGGGACCCCCCGGGACACGCCGGTCCTACCGTCCCCACCTCCCCGGCACGCGTGTGCGGTTCTCCTGGGGCTGGTTCTGGGCTGCTGGTGTTTCTGTCGGGCTCTGGGTTTTATTTTGCTCTTTTCCCCTCACCTTAGTAGCACGATGGACTCGGTGTTTGAGATCACCTTCCCAGGTAGAGCTTTCCAAGGAAGGGCAGTGCTTCCCTTGGTGCTGCACTGGAGTGTTTTGGGCAAACGTCCTGTTTTTCTGCACTAAGTAGTGCAGATAGATTATAACGACCCATCTATTCTTGCATGCCCTTCTTACTTTTGAGCAACGTTTATGTGAAAAACAGAAGCTGGGGAGGAGAACGAATAAAACCCATGTGTGTGCCATGCCCTGTGTTCCTGGTAATGCCATGTGAAACCCAGCGAGGTGAGCTGTTGTGAGAGGAATTCCCATATCAGATACTAGAGCAACTCCCCTGGTATTTGAAATACTCCTGGTGCTGAGCGAGGATTCGCAAACTGGTGTGTGTTGGGGATTATTTCTGGTTAGACCCAATTAGATTATCATGTCTAAGAAAAGAATAAGCCTATTCAGTCAGGAACCCCCACTGACGAGCCAAATGGCGAGTGAGATGTTGCGATTATTAGGCACAGAGGAAAAAGTCTGATCTCACATTGCTCTTGTTGGGGAAACCCATGGTTATTTTACAGACGGGAGATGCCCCCAGAAGCAGCGCATTGCTCAGAATCAAGTCTTGATTTGTCTTAACCTACCAAAAGGGTGCCTGGCTTAATTTGTGTGCATGGTCTGTGGGAGAAAATTAGTGGTTCTGAGTTAGGATTAGATTGATTAGATCAGTAAAAGGAAGAGACGTCATTTGGGAAAGCAGAGTGTGTTAGATACCTATAACGTAAATATGGGAGATAACAGGACCATGCTTGTAATTTCTTGAGGTGCTTGAAAGGAGTAGATGGCATCTGTTTTTAGAAGATGGACTTAAATTAAGGGTCAGAGGACGAGTGCTGTAGCTTTGCTGGAGGGAGCGGCCGGCCATGCAGACGTGTGTCTGTAGAAACGGGGTGTTGGATAGTCTGCTCCCGTCAGGAGGAGCTGCAAGATGGGGCCCAAACACCACTGCTGGAACAGCCAAAAATCGCCTTCAGCCTGTTCTCGAAGCCAGCCGGGGATGGCTGGTGTTTGTTGCAGCTTCCAGGAAATATCTGACCGTTTTATGAAAGAATAAGCTCCTAGGCTGTTATTATTTTGTTTTCTCTGTGGCTCTGAGGGGAAGATGACTGTGCCACTGATCAAACCCCAGAAAGGGTAGGCAGTAGAACAGCAGGGATTAATGAGAAAGGAATGGCGGTTGGGGGGAAAAAAAAGATGAAGAATATTTTCTGTAGGGAGAGAGGATTAGTCAGGAGATGAGAATATGAAGAAGGAGATGCTGAAGGTTATAGAACTAAATCTCACCTTCTTTACACGCTGCCTTAAGAAATTAGCCTGGCACAAGCATTGCTTGCGCATTCGGAGAGCCCTGGTGAGGTCCCGAAGGGCTTTCCTGACAATAGCAATTTTCGTACCGCTAATGAAATTTCCAGGACTGTTTTTGACGTTGACGAACGTGCAGCTCGCTTGAGTTGCAGCTGCGTGCAGGTATACAGTCATCACGCTGAGTGGTTTGTCTCTGTTACTGTATGTAAGGAGTGGAGCCGTGTGGGAAAGATTCCTCCTGTGCAGCCTCACAAAAGTATTTTGAAGTTTTATTCTTCTCTCCTTGTGCAAAACCAGCACAGTGAGCCATAGCCCTCTAAAACATGTGCATGTCTGCGAGGAGAGCACAGGTGAGTCACATTTTTACCGCGAGTGCTGTGACATTGACTGTTGTTTTATTTTTCCACTTTGAACATACACTCCTGATGTTCTTCAGGAGCTCTGTGGTCTCTTCAGCAAGGGAACGGATGAGCAGTGATGTGCCTGGAGGGTGATGCACGTGTGCTCTAGCTTGCGTTTGCCGGGTTGTTAGCAGCCTTAGTCTTGAGGAAGGTCTCTGGTGAAGTAGTTTGTCCACTTTAAACATACGTAGTCACCTTATTGCTCCTTGGTTAGCCTCACTCTTTGAGGTTTAAGGTGCATAAATTGCAGGATGATGGGAAGTGCTCCAGGTCACACTTTTTCGGTGAAGCTCTCAAATCTAATTGTGCTAATACGCTC
>NW_009225587.1:2266-41966 GCF_000690835.1 Fulmarus glacialis
ATTGACATTACTGAGGAGGCGCTGAGCACGCGTGCGGCAGTGCCTGACCGAGGTGAAGGACAGCGAGGCCGGGTCTGGCTGCATCACACCTCTTGGTCTGTTGGGCAAATAACATGAGAGGATTTTCCCTGTGGAAATTCTGTGAATCCTGGTACTGTTTTTGGGACTGGTGTAGTAAATGTGCTTCCCTGGCTTGTTTGTTGCATTGAGATTTGTACTCGTTTCTGCCAGTGAGGACCAGGCTCTGTTTGTTTGTTTCAGGAAGGCATCATATTCGATGAGATGTTCTCTGAAGAGAAAAACGTGGAGGATAACCCACAAGAGATCCAGGTTTCTGTCTGTAAGCTAGGTGTTGCTTTTTCCATCCTCACAAACTGATGTGAATTCTCCCCTTTTGGTAGGACACGTGAAATAATTCCCTTAGTTTCAAGTTTACGCAAGAGTGTAAAGTCCAGGGAAGTGGCGGTATGCTATTGCCATCAAGTTCCCGGTTTGCCCCTGTGGGGTGCTGGATAAACCGAGAGCCAGCTCCTGTCTCTGGCGCTGACTTTGAGTTTGCCAGCACTGGCACAGCCCCTCGGGTGTATGTCTGCAGGAACCTCCTGCTGTTGTCCCTTCCCCGACATGCTCCCTTTTCCTCCTCAGCTGTGTTGGATTTTTTTCCTGGCTTTATCACATGCACACATGGGGCAAGTGTGCATAAATTACGAATTCTGGTAACCAACCCCAGTTTATTGCATAGGAAGCCGTTGTTCAGCATGTGCGAGCACCCTTGCAAACCAAGTGTGCCGAACGTGTCTGTAGACATTATGGCACCGCCATCCTATGCAGTTTGGAGATGCGGGGGTAAAAGCCAGGCTTCCAGCTCCTGCAGCAGGGTGGTCTTTCTCTGAACCGGTAATGGGGTTGCACGTTTGCAAATGACACGTGGTTTGGAGGAAGCAGCCAGGACAGAGTTGGCAGGGTAAATTGTTGCCTAATGAGCTGTGATTGACATAATTTGACTGCTGGATTACAAATCTGCGGTGAGGTTAACAGGAAATATCCTCTTACCCCCACCAAGTGGTGTTTCATTTTACAAAGGAGCCTTCTGTGCCCGGTCCTGTAGGACGGAGGGAAGCGTGGAGGGAGGAGGTGTTTCTGCCATCACGCTCCTGGCTCTGCTGTGCTCTGTCCTCAGATTAACGTGGCGGTACCTACCTGGAGGCAGGGCATCAGCTCTGCTTCTGTTGAATGCATGCGAGGCTTTGCTGATAGGAACTTCTTCGTTCCGCTAGAATTTCCTTCTTCACAGTGGATTTTGTCCGAGCATCATTTTCCATACAGTCAAGGGAGTTTTAGTGTCTATTGCTAAAGAATTTGAAAGCTCAGTGTGAAAACTCTGTAACGTTTCCCAGCTGTTTTCCATTCCTCTTCCTAATCCTCTATCAAATATATTATGCATTGTTTTATAATATATGCGGTTTAGAGTCTGCAAATCATTAAAGAGCATGACATGGTTGCAGGAGATATCTGTGAGGTAGTATTAGTTCCCTCACTTTGGTGGGGCACTGGATTCCTTGTTGTAATTCCTAAATTTAACAGAATTCGCGTGGGCCCAATTTCAATTGAGATCCTGTACACTCATATCAGGCGTAATTTGTATTGTTTTTGTGGAATTTGAAAGCAATACTATGGAAGTTGAGAGATGCTAAATTAGATTTAGGAACAACCTTCAGGAAAAGGAGATTTCTAAAATTCCGATATTGAAAAGACCCGTTGTGTTTTCTTGTTCAGGCCTCATCTCTGACAGGCTTCTGCCGCTGGGCTCTTTCCTCAAGGTCTCGTTTAAATGATTCAAGCAATGACACCTTTTGCTTGAAGAAACAATCTAATAAATCACGTTGTTAAATATATGTATTTCTGAAGGGTTAAATTCACACAGTGAAGTAGTACTTGGTGGTGACGCATCTGTCAAGCTGCCTTGTAAATCAGTAGTATTTGTAATTTTTTCCACCTAGACATCACAGGAGAATATTTTTGTAAAACTTTTTTTTTTTTGAGTGTCTGGAATACAAGGATACTGTGGTGGGTATTTAGCTACTAGCAAGTTAGTCACATTCCTAAAATTAATTTCAGATCCTGGAAACCTGGAAGACTTAGAAAATGGCTAACCTCATGTAGATGCATGTATTTTTCTGTGTACCATTTTTCCATACAAAATAATCTCCTTAATTTATTGGGCTATAATGATGGAGGTATGAACCCATTCTGTCAAACTGCGTGTGTCACTTGTTCATAAGCTCCAAATAGCCTGAGAGAAAGCAGTAAGCTTTTTGTCAAAAAGCCCAGGTGGAAGGGATTGCCGTTTGAAGCCCACGTAGCGGGGCTGAACCCCTCTCCCCAAAGGGCCTGGGGTGTCCCGGGAGGGGGCTGCTTCTGGGGGTGCTCGGCAGGGGCATCTCAGATGAGTGTGAAAGCCTGAATCTGCAAACCCACTTATGGTAATGATGGCAAAGAGGTTTTCTAATCCTTTTTGTGCTGTGCACTGTATAAACCCATCATCATGTCATGTTTCCTTGCAAATTGCTCTGTGCTTTTGTCTAAGGCGAATAACAACAGGTCAATCAACTTCTTAAGGCGGAAAAAAAAACGGGCTGAGAAACGTGCGCGTCTACGAACTTGGCAGGGTTGTTACTTTTTTTCCTTTAGGTGTGCGTAGGGTTTTTTTGCAGCACGGACCCTCCTTTCCATCTGCAGCCCCTGTGCTGTGCAGGGCTCTGGGGAGGACCCCGCAGCTTCTGCATGTGGTGGCTGAAGTCCTGTGTTTCTTCTAGGGAGGGGACAGGCCTCTGCACAGCGCTGGTGGGGTTAGCTCACGGTGCGGTGAGGTCCTTACCCTGGCTGTGCTCGTGTCTGGGGTGGCTTGTGCAGTCATCCTTGGGCTCACAGGGCGATTGCTCCTGCGGGTGCTGAATTCATCCCGCCGAGAGCTAGCAGACCCCCTGCCTTTACCCTTAACCTGCACCATCATCTTTCCTCCGTTGCACTGAAGCTTTATCAAGCATCTCTATCAACTTCCTTAACCTTCTGTGTGAGATAAAGTTTTTTATTTTGTCTTCACAAGCAAGGTCATGCAAAACTTGGCCCCGAGGTGTTAAATTGTCTCTTCTGCAAAAAAAAGAATTTCAGAGATGCAAAATGAAATTCAGAGTTTACAAGACGATCTTAAATAAAACGGTAGCTGTTGAATTGTTTTCGATTGATGATTGAATGACTTAGAGCCACTGTCTTTCATTAAAAGAAAATAATAAAGTCACTTTAGCTTTTCATGCTGCGTGAAAAGGTGTTAGTCTACAGAAACTTTTTTTTTCTCCCCTGAATAGCAAAACCCAGCAGAAACAAAAAAAACAAGCAGAAATGTTTGATTTCCCCCATGTGTTTGCTCAAAAGTACATGGTGGTACTTGTTATTTTTACTATATTTTTGCATCATTTAGAAAAGATTGTAAATTATTCCGGCAACTTTTAAAAAGTCCAAATCCTTTTTAAAACAAAACAGCTGTCTGAAAGTATGCATGCTAATTATCAGCCTAGGTCCTTTGCTTGTATGGCTGCTCAAAAGAAGAAGGGGAGTATTTTTTCCTGCTGGCTTTTGGGTGCTGGGTGCTCCTTACAGTTGCAAAAGGGACCAGTCTGGTGCTTCATCTCGGATCAACACCACCTCTGTTTTTAACAGGGTCCGGGCAGTCTTTTGCTCTCATTTTGAGGCCTGCACCTGCTGAATAAAAGACATTTCCGCCCCCCCCAGTCTGTTAGAAAAGGTGGTTCAAATCTGTCATCTTGCTCTGTCAGCCCTTAGCTAAGGGAGTGAAAGACCTACAGGAGTAGCTGGGTTTTTTCCTCATTATTTGTAGCTTGGAATACATTCTAAAGTGAAACCAAGCTCTGACATTCACTTTCTGATCTTTTGTTTGGTCACTGGGGTGTTACTAAAAGGCAAACCTAGCGCCAGTTCCTGCCTTTTCCCCCAAATACATTTTTAGTCTTGAGCTTTCAGCATTTCTGTTCGTTTTTCAGTGTTGTTGCTGTTGTTCTTCCAACTCGGTAACAGAGAAGTGAGCATGAATACAGCCTACTGTTCATTTTTAGAAGTGGAAAATCCCTGTGATGGATTTCAGTTTTGCTTTTGCTTTTCTTTGCTGACCCAGCTACTGGTCTTTCTGCAATGTGTGACACTTGCTTTTGAGCAGCAGCTTCTTGAGTGGGTGTGAGCAGGACGCGGACGGGGAAGGGGCTCACGGGGCAGGTTTGTGCTCCAGTGGCACCATCGCTACTTATGTCCAGATGAAATGGTCCCGCGTCAACACTGATGCCCCACACTGACTTGTAGCATGAGCAAGGAAGTTAAATTGACCTCTTCAGTTTTGCTGCAGATCCTGCTGCAGAAGTAGTTGTCAGGAGTCAGTGACGTCCCTTGGTAGAGTTTAATGCCGTTTACACCACAGCTCGTTGATGTGCTTCAGCGTGCGAGGGGATGTGTCTGGCAGATGTCGGTGAGCTGACTTGTGCCTAACCAAATGTGAAGCTTCACGTGAAAGGGCGTCATCAACTTGACTCCTTTTGAGCTCCTTTTAAATCAAGGTGCTAACAGGACTCTCCTAAGTAGAGTGTTCTTAGATAACAGAAACTGCAGATTTAAAATTGTTTAAAAAATGGTAAGGTCTTTATCCTGCTTACGGTTTTCAAGGGTGGTCTTCCAGGAGAGAGAGTGAAAAAGGCCTGGAAGTCACGCCAGCATCCCCGCAGCTGCCCCGTGCCTTGCTTGCAGACCTCCTCCTCGGCTTGATTCAGTCGGGCAGGGAGGGCTGATGCCCGGCTCTGCCCGGAGGAGGCTGTGGAGGAGCACGTGCCGGCGCTGCCATCGTGACCTTGCACGGAGCGGGAACTGAAGAGCTCTCCACAGCACGATGAAATGAATTATGCAAAACATGCTAATGCAGCAACGCTCTTCGGCTTCAGTTTATTTTTAAGCATCTGGGTTGCCTCTTGAGTTTGAATTAGCACATTATGATCAGGATCAAAATACTTTCCAGTGCAGGAAGCCATAAAGAAAACCGCAAGAGAAGCGGTTGTTTTTCCCGGTCTCTTTTGGGTGCTGTGTCCTCGGGAGGTGTGCGTGACAGCAGAAGGCACGGCTGTTTCAGGCAGGCTTTGCAGGGTGGCAGTTGGTCCCCCAGGAGTGCTTGTGGGTGGAGTGTGTCCCACTCTGGAGGGTTTTCTCACTGCTGAGGAAACTACAGGTAAATGTGATTTTCTTTGGTAAGCAGAAGATTAGACCTGAAAACTAGATGAGGAGCAAAACTGTATGTTGCCTGTTCTGAGAGGAGCGGTTTGAAACATGCTTCCAGGCAGCGGCAGTGAAGCAGCCATTCCAGCCGCTGGAAGACTTCCGCAGCGAGCACTGTGCAGCCACATTTTAGACAAACTGAGCTGAATTACTGTTTGTTTTCTTCTTTGTTTGGAAGAGTCCGTTTGGGAATTTGGTATGGGAAATAAGTGACACCAACTCATTCAATTTGATTTATAATTGTGTTAAAAAAAAAAAAAAAAAAAAATCTAGCCCAAGCCTCCAGCATTTAGGAGCTGAAGCATCACTGGAGCCAAAGGCCTCAGCCTGCTAGTCAGGTAAAAGCACTTTCAGCTGCTGTTGCTTAAAAAGCGGTAATTTCCCATTTATCACATCCTGCCAATTTCAAGTCTGAAGGGTCAGCGTAGTAAAATGAGCAGGTTTTTAGCACTTGGACTTCATACCGTCGCATCAGTTGACCCTGAAGGGCTGTGCTCTTACCTGCATAGCATTGTCGCTGAGAAATACAGTGTTCCCAACTACTTCTGCAAAGGGCTCCCACATCTGTAGGTGGCAGAAGATACGTGATGTGCACCCCTGTTTTAATTGAATATTGTTTCACTTGCACTGATTATTTTGACCTTGATCATCTGCTTTGTAGTTTTAATAACTCAAGATGCACAACATTATATATGGCTATATTGGAAAATACAAGCATTAATTTGTTCCAGGCTTTGTCTCTTCCTAAAATAGCGTCTTACTGCCTTTCACAAGTGTTTCATTGCATAAAGACTTGGATAATGTGTAACTTGCCCATAATCTGTTATAACTAACATACTGTAGAAATATGACATGTGTTCGTTTTCAATTTACCATGGGATCTCTAACAAAACAAGTGTTTGTCTTCTGTAACTGTGCATCATTAAACATATATTTGGGGAGGATATTCATAAAGCAACATAATAGTCGTATTGTATTGGCAATGAATGGTCTTCAGATGAGTGCTGTGCGATGCGTGGACCTCCAGGACTCTGCATTGCGACTCTTGAGAGCAACTTTGTGTACTTGATCATGAGCTGGAAACATGCCCAACCGCTTCCCGGCTGAAGCGTTGGAAAGGCAAGTGGGGACACCTCCGCAATGGCACTCTGTGGCCGTTT
Organism: Fulmarus glacialis; assembly: GCF_000690835.1. Taxonomy (NCBI): domain Eukaryota; kingdom Metazoa; phylum Chordata; class Aves; order Procellariiformes; family Procellariidae; genus Fulmarus; species Fulmarus glacialis. Next base: position 8,755 of record NW_009225587.1, read on the forward strand.
GCCCTGGGAACTGTCCTGCGATGTGCTGGGACTGCTTGGATGATGGCAGTCAGTGCAGCCTGGTCTGTGCCCCAGAGAAAACTCCCATGTCAGAAGGATCCTCAGGAAAACCCCTAGCAGATGTGACTTCTCTTGTCACGTTGCCTGGACAGTGCAGAGGGAGCAGTATTAACCATGTCCTCTTGCCCTTTCGGAAGTCGTCCAGCACGCAGAAGTGCTTCGTGATGGTAGCAGGAGTCCACAGAGCTGTCCTTGTCTTCTCCAGTATTTGTGACCTGTTCTGGCCGCTCTCCTCCATGCGGATGTTGGCTGAGGGCAGAAGTTGCTCCTGGGCGGAAGATCCTTGAGGCCTCCAGGGGCATATGAAGAAGTCTTAGTTTTTTTAGTGTGTGTTTGGGTGTTGTGGGAGATACCTTAAAATAAATGAATTAGTGGGGTGGGTTTCGTGTTTGGGTTGGGTTTTTTTTGGGTTGTTGTTTTTTTTTTTTTTTTTTTTTTAAATATACATTATTTGGCCAGAATCATTTTACTATAAAAGGACTTGGGGTGAATGTAGACTGTACATCTGTTACTTGTTTGTCTGTGAAATGACTGTACAGTTGAGGCCAAAAGCGGAGAATAGAGAGTTGCACAAATTGGCAAAGTTTCTGAAGTCTTTCAGAAGCCAGTAATTAAAATGAAGCAGCAAATTGTTCAATCCAGAAATTCTGGTTGTTCATCCATCTAATGCTCTGGCATGTCCCTCTACTAACTCCTTTCATTCTGCTTTCCATCTCGTAAGAGCGGCAAACGAATAACACACATCTACCTCCGGTGGTTCTGAGGCCAGCTGTTCCGGCAGAGGTAGGTGGCACCGTTATCGAAAGGGTCTGTGAAGCGATGGAGATAGCTTGGTGGAGTTATACAGCAGTTTTCTGACAAATGTTTCCAATAATTTAGTGTTTTTGGGAATGCTTCAAAGGGCTTTCTGCCCAGCTCTGAGCCTTGCAAATACAGAAGATCAAATAAATTAACTATCACAAATATTAGCTTAAAGCATGGTCAAATAGGAGCTTTGATGTTGCATGTGTATATGAGAGCCTCTGAGAATCTGTACACTCTCACAGATATGTTAGGTCAACGTTGTATTTGTCTCTTCTCTCAAACGTAATAAGCCTAATACTGCAAATCTAAATAATTGTGTTCCACCTTCATAGGCGAGCATGTTATCTGGCATCAAAATGAAATACAGCGTACAGAGTTTTACTGGGGAGCTGATGGTGGGGATGCTATATGAAACAAGGTGAACGTTCTTGAGAGAAGTTGGCCCTAAACAAATCATTATGTGGTATACTCATACTTTTGAGGATTGTGGGGTTGGTTAGCATGCCACCTCTACTAAAGGCATTGGCTTATCTTTCATTGCGTTTGCATAAGGTGTTGCTTGATGGCCAACAACACTCTTCAGGTAAACTGAATAAGTCAATTTGACGTAATGATAATTATTAAGGTGCACTATGCATTGAGCCAGGAAGCGTTTGGTAATAATTTTAATCCTTTTTTGATAGCATCTAACTTACAGGTAACTCTGAATTGTTGTGAATCTTGTTCTCTAAAAATTGCAGCTTCTTAAAATAGTCTAGGAGTTGTCATGTCTTCTCAGCGATCCTCTCCCAGTGCACAGGGAAGCAGCAGTGTGTCTGCGAAAAAGCAGTTCTGCTCCGTGTCAGAGCTTCAAGTACAAATGCCTGTTCCCTTGATCATGTAAATGAATATCTTAAGTGTGGCAAATGTGCAATATTCTTTTTGGTAAATAAAACAAGAACTTTTGTACTTTACGGCATTTTTTTATTCATGAATCTTTCATAAGCCTCACAGTGCTGCAGAGGAAGACGAGGAGTGAGAGTCGCACTCATTACCTTTTGAAATAGGAAGCCTGAATTCCCATGAGCCCCCCAAAACTGAGCAACAGGACAGAGATTAGAAATAATGTCTCCCAACTTCCCAGCACTTGCCGTAACCCCTGGGAAAAGAAAATGGGAATGTTGGCTGCCTCCCCCTGTAAACATGTGTTTGACACATTGGGAAGCCCGCTGTGCCTCTCTCCAGCTAGCGTGGGGATCTGGCAGCTGGCATTTGGCTCTTTGAAGTCACCTTTGCAGATCATGTGAGCTTTCCTTTAAAGTCTTTCATTTGTCTAGCTCAGTTACACAGAAGCTGAAGAGCAGCATTTTAGTTTGTTTCTTTTCTGGTGTTTCAGGGCATCTTTTCTCTTTGATGTATTTAAAAAAATCTCATTTTGTTCTGGTTTTGGCTGGGACAGAGTTGATGGTTTTGTTGCTTCTCACCTTCTCTTCCAGTTTTTAATTTTCTGTTGTATTGTGGAGGTGAGATGAGGTTTTTGTCCCTCTTTGTGTATGCACATATGTATGAATTGAAACATCTCTTTTTGGTGACCGCAAGGTGTATTTCAAAGATAATTGGCCTGTGAGTCCAGAGGAAGGTGGGAGAGATTATATTCATCCACAGATGCTTCAGCCTAAAAAAGCTGGTGGGTGCTGCAGTCTGTTCAGCACACCCTGCAAAGTGCTGTGGCAGCAATGCCATGCAGAAGACCTCTCTTTTGGAGAAGTAAAGGCAGTATCAGAGCTGTGGTGGAGCTTACTTCAGGAGAGAAAACAATGATGAAAGGGGGTCGTGAGGGTCTGAAGAATCATCTTGGCTTGGAAATTAATTCTGTGTTTTCTATCAGTAGAAGAAAGACAGATTTCTTCTTTAATGTAAAGATGTGTGAGCAGATGAATTATGTACGCAAAACACTGGGGGAAAATCCTTTTCTCTTTGATTTTTTTTTTTTTAAAATCGTATTATATGAGAACCTGTAATACCTGGGATAGATAGTCAACAGCGTTTTCCTTGTGCATGTTTACCATGCTGAATGCATTCACGAAAAGGGATTCAGCTGACTTGGATCAAACGGTAAAAGAATGGGAGAAGAGAAATTTAGGAAGCGAAGTCTCAGACTTTGTATGGATTACACTGAAATGATCGTTCAGATCAGCACACGTGAAGGTTTACATGATCAGGTATGTGACTGATGACCTTTCCTTCTAAGTGAGGCATCTCTCTTGCACACAGTGAGTCTGCAAAAGCTTTGTACGGCAAATCGTTGGTACTGTACCATACCATTACCAGAGTTGTCCAGCTCCCTATGTTTGTAGGCCTTTGCTTGGTATGTAAGCAACCGAGATGTTTTCCAGAAATAAGGCTGTGCATACACCTGTAAATCCAGACAGTTGTTCAGACCAGAAGGTAGGTGGGCTTTCTCTGTACTTGAGAAGGATTTTGGCAGAAGATTAAGTGCTTCGATTAGAATATAAAAGAAATAATGCAAGAGTTTACATGAGCTGAGTCCTTCCCTGTTCAGCAGCGGGAGGATCCTTCATCAGCAAGTGTGGTGCAAATGAATTCGTCGTTTCACAGAGCAGGGCAGGAAAACCAGCTCACCGTTTTCACATGCCGATACTGCTCCTGCATCCTCAGATCCTGCAGTAATCACAGAGGGCACTCAGTGCATCGTGAGCAGGCTGGATTTTCAGTTAAGATGAGGAACTCGAGAGAGTGAGGCAAAAATTGATTAAGCATGAAATTCTTTTCTGGCAGTGAATTCTTGGTTGGCTCAGAGACAAAAGGTTGCACAACTGAAAGGGAAAAGTACTTTTAGTTAGAAAGCTCAAAGCTATTGTTTGTTTGGTTTTGCTAATGTTTATTTTATGTCTGATGGCAAATCTTTGTTAAAGGTGAATTATCCCTTCTGTTTAGCAAGTGGAGTGAAAACTACCAGATGCACTGTAAGGCATTCAGTAAATTGTTAAAACCGGATCCCTTTTAGGTGCTCTGAGGAAGTAGTGATCCTTGAGGTGCGATAGCCCGTGTAGGCCAGAGTATTCCTTGTGTTTCTAGTGCAAAGCACAGTTCCTTGAACTGAATCAACCCAGGCAGTATACATAAATAAGCATTTGGATGCATTGAGACAGGAAAAGGAATACCTGTTGTAATATTTTTAAGATTAACCTACAAGCTTATTTGGGTACATTCTCACAATTACTACTGCTGTGCCAAAACGTGTTCCACAGAAAAGACGTGTAAGGAGAAAACCACTGCATCTTAACACTGAAAAAATCCCTATTTGGATTTATTCTGTCTTCAGAAATGGTAGGTTTAGGAATTACTTGTTAAGAAGATATTCCTTATGTGACAGTTCTGCATCGGTGATGCAAGCGTTGTATCTGCCCAAGTGCCGCCCTTCCCAGCTGGTGGCTGGCGGGAGAGTTGTGTTTTCATGCTTTGGTGAACCGTGAGCACCGCGGTTTACTGCAGCGAGAACCTTTCTCACAAAGATACTAGTGAAAAATAGGGAGTCTTTTGCTGAACTGTAAAGCAATGTAGCCAAAACATTGATTGAGGCCTTGAATGTGGCTGCTCTTATCCTGCTGAGCTTTTAGCGTGGCTGACCTTGTGCTGTGTGATATCACGTCCATGGACACGTCTGCCCTTCCTATGTGGAAGCTGTATATGCTGACTCTCCAACGCTCAGTAATGACCTAATTTTGGTTTCCAAGCTGCTGCCGCTTGCTCAAGGTGCTGGGGCTGTGGGCTGCTTCCTCCTCTTTCAGTTAGTAGAGATTTTTAGTTTTCTGCTTATTCCCTTGATTAGCAATTTTTGGATTGAAACTTTCCCTTTCCTCACAGGAGCGGGAATCAGCAGCTATTGCGGCATCTCAGTGTGCTGTAGTAATAATAAAGGCTTTAGATAGTGGTTAAAATAGAGCAGATCAGTAGATTTATGGATTTTTCTGGCGAAACTATCCTTGGACCTTGTGCAGGTCCCTCCCGCAGGTCCCTCCTGCAGGGACTTCTCAAAAGTTGTGCGCAGCTGAGAGTGGAGTTTGGTCCTCAGCAGAAGTGGTGTTTGCGTCGCTGTTACTGCCCTGTTAACGGCCAGCACAGGACAGAGACCTTTTAAAATGATGGAGATCTTAAAGTCTTTGTGTTTGCATCTTATGCTCCAGGAGTTTTACCAGGTGGCATCTTCTAGCTACCAGGCAGTGCTTTCTGTGCAGTGGCCTTCACTCCTGTTGAACTGCTGGGCCTATGGGGCAGGAGAGACCCAACAGGGCTCTCAGAGGGGTTGCAAGTGTTATTTATTACCCGTGTGGGAACCTTAAAGGCATTTTAGTACTTTCTTGAGTGCTGGCCTAAATACAGCCTTGGCTTTGGGTTGCTGTGCTTTGTTTGTGGATCCATGCAGTGATGTGGGAAGTGTTGTGGTCTTGCATGGAAAAGTTAGGAGGAGCTGGGCGGCGAGTTGGCACATTCAGTATGTTTATTAGAAAAGCGAAGGGCGCCCTAGCTTCTTTGCAGGCATAGATTTTACATTAACAGGACACTTCAAGCTCAGCTGAGGAACTAACTTAGAGAGCCGCCTGCTCCGTCTCCCCTCAGTTATCTTGAAGGCATTTCTAACTTTGTGGGAGGGAATGCGGCTGAAGAAATATCAACATGCCATGAGCAAGTACAGTTCATTAGCACAGTTTAGAATTTTTTGCATTAGTAGGAGGCTGAACTGTGTTGTCTCTGTCTTCTTTGTGTACTTGGTGGTGGATGGAGGGAGGGATCTTACATACTGTGTGTTTGAGCAGCAGGGAGCAATTTGACAATATATAATAAGAATTCTTCATAATGGTAAAGCGTCCCACAGCCACGCTAGCCCCTGACTTGCTGGAGCAGCTCTCCCTCACTGGGAACCGTGAGTTGCACAGGAGGCTGGCACGGCTGCAGGAAGCAGTGCTCCTCTTCAGGGCATGCTGTGATTTAAAGAAGTGGCGTTTAACTGCATCTTCGCTGATGCAGTTATCTTGTCTGTCAGCTGAGGACCTCTGTCCTGTGACAAGTGATGCAATCTATGATGCCACACTTTTATCACGTTAGGATTACTTTTACACTCTTAATTTTCTTTATTTTTGATTGGAGCAGCCTGTAGCTTACAAAACGGCTAGGCTTTTTGTCCCTGTATTTTTGTCAGGAGAACCCGATCGTGTTTGTACATCATGCATTAGTGCAGCATATGTTTTTGCAAATCTCATGTAACTGTGATGCCATTTTTTCTACTTTTATGTCACATTATGATCTCTGGAAAATGTCACCAAGTGTTTCAGCTGAATAAGAAATCGAAAGACAAGCCCTTTCTTTTTAGGATAATTGCCTGCCATTGCTGCTCCCTCCACAGAGAGTAAAAACATTTGTACGGCTGTGGGCTCTGCCCAGTGCAGGTCTGTATCCCGCAGGCTTATCCAGGTGTTAAAATAGTCCCTCAGGTCCCCTGCAAGGGACCAGACACGTGGATACGGGCTAACGCTGAAGCGCATCTGTCTTAAAAGCGGGATTTGTGTCTCTTGAAGGGTTCTTCCAACCCCGCTGGGCGCAGGTCTGAGCAGAGGTCAGGCAGGGCTGGGTGGCTGGTTATCAGGCTGTGCTGCGTCGGACCGGCGAGCAGATGCAGCCCGGAGTACAGGAGAGGGGACAGCCCTGGTCCCCGGCGGTGAGGACGCCCTCACCTTCCTGGGCTGGCATGGCCGCGGATGGGGTCAACTCGATCAAAGGTGACGTTCATCAAAAAAATCAGTGTTGCACAGGTGCCTGGATACACTAATGAATTGGTTTTTTTTAATTGCTGGGAGACTGTATGTATCTGAGCGCTCCACGTGTAATTAAGAAGGTCAGCCGAAGCAAATGTCATTCCCCTGATCTGATGGTATTTGCCATCTGAAACGTATGGCTTGTTTGTAACATCTGGTGGATACCACTTTTAATTTGAATGCCACTGATGTTTCTGAAAGATGCTTTTCATTACATTCATGGGGCCTGATTTCACTAGCATTAAAGGCTCTTCCACTTCTAGAGGGATACATAGGCGTGTTGGGGGGATAAGAACTGGGGTCTTAGTTTATTTAAAATTACACCGTCTGGTCATGCTGGGGTGAGGAGCATCAGCAGCAAAAGGCACTAACTTGTAAGAGATCTTTGTATCTGGGTTGGCGAGGACTGTTGGTGGTTGTGTGTCTGTAGGTGCAAATCTAATCTTCCTAATCTGACAAATTTATGAGGAGTTGCTGGACTCCAGAGGTGGTCTCTGCTCTTCCTTCTCGGTCAAAAATACAGTCTTTCTTGTAAGTGTGGTAATTCTCTGCATTGGTTTTGTTCTCATCTGGATGCGTAAGATGAAATTAATGCCCGCAGTTCTCGGAGGGCTTTACTGATGCAGCTGAGGGCTGGATTTGGCCTGTATTTTCTTAGTTTTAATCTACAACAGTCTGCATTCTTAAATTAGAGAAGCTCCACACTGGAAATATACACTGTGAGCGTTTGTAAATACAAATTTAATTGGAAATTTGGGAGCAAAACCGCCTCCTTGCTGTTTACAGTATTATCTTCCTACATAATAGGTATAGTATATATTTATTTCTGAATATAGTATGTTATAGACAAGCTCCTGTGAAATGAAAAGGTGATTCATTTTACTTTAGATAAAACAATCATACTTACAAGCCTGTAAGAGCAGACTTCTTTGGATAGCATTTTGCAATTAGATTCTTTACCTCCTTCTTTTTGTTAATTGCTGAAACTCTCAGATTACATGAAAATACAAAACTTTCATTTTAATGTGCAACATCTTTTCCAAAGACTTCCCAGAGTCCCTGGCTTGTGGTAGCACCATATTGTGTGGAGGTTATGTTACATGAGTAACCATTTCACTTGTAATCTTAGTCATACACGATTTAGGACCTATAGAGGTTTTTACTGTTCTTTTACTTAAATACTTTACTTTCCAGATGATTTAACTATTATGTCGTGTATTTTTTCTATGTTAAACCAGTCTAAAAGTTGGCATAAGTTTTCTTCAGCGTGCAGGCCTGAGCACTCAGGAATGATGTCCCACCTCAGCAGAGCCTCTACAGTCAGCACGGTATATGTCAGAAACAGCTTAATAGTTTTTAAAATCTGGTGCACAGGTTCCAGATGATGAGAAATTCTCTTTACCTGGTAAGCTCTCAGACTGCTGTGCCTGAGTGTAGTTACTCTAAGCTTGGCCCTGGTGAGGCCGCACCTCGAATCCTGTGTTCAGTTTTGGGCCCCTCACTCCAAGAAGGACATTGAGGTGCTGGAGCGTGTCCAGAGAAGGGCAACGAAGCTGGTGAAGGGTCTGGAGCACAAGTCTGATGAGGAGCGGCTGAGGGAACTGGGGCTGTTTAGCCTGGAGAAGAGGAGGCTGAGGGGAGACCTCATCGCGCTCTACAACTACCTGAAAGGAGGTTGTAGCGAGGTGGGGGTCGGTCTCCTCTCCCAAGTAACCACCGATAGGACGAGAGGAAATGGCCTCAAGTTGCGCCAAGGGAGGTTTAGACTGGACATTAGGAAAAACTTCTTTACTGAAAGAGTGGTCAGGCCTTGGAAGAGGCTGCCCAGGGAAGTGGTGGAGTTACCATCCCTGGAGGTATTTAAAAGATGTGCAGATGAGGTGCTTAGGGACATGGTTTAGTGGTGGACTTGGCAGTGTTAGGTTAATGGTTGGACTTGATGACCTTAAAGGTCTTTTACAACCTAAACCATTCAATGATTCTATAAGCTTCCTTTCTAAAGACAGTAATACTATAATAATCCAAAGAATAAACCGACAGCACAGGTTTTTCTGTTTTTTTTCTAAATAGATATTGTAAATGAGAACCAGATAGAAGCAGATGTTACTTCAGGGGCATGGAAATAAAAAAAATCCCAGCCTTTTATTTTAAAGCTCATGCACCAGGGAATAGTAATTTTACAAGAGGATACAGAAGTGCTGTTTCAGTCTGACATGTTCCCTGGCACTTGGCTCTGCCTCCGCAGCTGACTTGCCCTGCTCACGGATAACGGCAGGCTGGGTTTTGGCCCTGCCTTTCCTTTGCTGTCCTGGAAGGCAGGAGGCTGGATGTTAGCTGGATGGTGTGAACAGAAGATGCTAAAAGGCTACCGGGACGCAGTGACCTTGGTAGCAGAGGATGTTCAGGGTCCGTTTCGGTACCAGTCCGTTTCTGGTACCAAAACAGTCTGTTAACTGTGAATGCAGTTTTTCAGGCTGGGTGTCCTGCCGGTGCAAGCAGTGACAAAGCAGAAACTGAGCTCTTGCTGCCACCAGCCTGAGCTGTGGCCCTCCTGCATGCCGTAGTCCGTGCTGCATCACGAGCCATCGAGGCTTCACCGTGACTTGGTGCCTGTGACTCTTACGTCAAGAACTTGCATTGATTCACGTAGGGGCTTGCGGTTTTGGTGAATTGCAGTGTGGTTTTTCCTCTGTTATTTCATATTGTTAGTGAAATCAGTATTGTATTGCGTTGTGAGCCTGGGCAGGCTCAAGCATCAGAAAGGCACTGATGGGCCTGGGAATGGCTGACCTGACCTCTGTTGCTAGAGGAGTTTCTATTAGAAATAAGGAGTTGAAGTGCCCGTACTCTCTGTGCACCCCTAACAGCCTCCTCCCTGCTTGTGCTTCCATTTTGACAACATACGGTATAAATGTCATTGCTTGTGTTCTGTAAGCAGGGGCCAGCAGTGACTTAGGATGGAGATGACAGACTTACCGTTTTAGCTTCTCATCAGAAGAATGCTGTAATTCTTAAAGTGAAAGCAAAACCTAAGGTCTTTGGTACGAGGGTTTTCACTTCAGAAGCAAATTGACAGGTACTGTAGCAAGTCCATTGCTGCTCCATCATAGGTATTACTGAAATATTGTGTATGGTGGTCACACTCCTGGAATTATTTTATAGTTGAAAAATGCAAGAGAGTATTCTGCAGGAGTGCGGTCTGGCTGCATGTCCAAGGGCATTTAATACTCAGAAGCAGTTACCAGTAGAAGAGATTTCTAAGTAATGGTGAAACCATTACCTTACATAGGAATTCTAGTTTAAATTACTTAGAATCAGAGTTTCTGGCCGTCTTCTTAGAAAAGTTCATGTACTGGCATATCCATCATACCCAAATTCAGTGTAATTGGGGCAGTAACTTGTTTTTGGTTGCCAGTGGATTGATTACACATGTTGCAGATAGATACTTTATGTGTGAACTTCACCTTACTTTAAAACTGCATTACAGCCAAAGATGTGTTGTTACCAAATTTCATACACTGAATCCTCAAAAGCTGTTCTTCTAAACATCAAGTAATTTTTGTTAATTTATGAATCAGAAAGCCAGGAAAACCTCAAATGAGATTCAATAAACTCTATTACCAGTATTTATGCATAAGATGAACTGAATAATAGAAAAAACAGAGCTTTGTTCATGTATTCCCTTTCTTCTCAGTATCCTGAAAATGAGTTAGGAGGGTTGAGTGCAATGGAGACAGTACTTTGAACGGAAGAATTTATGCTAATTGGCAGCTAATGGATCAGCTACTTTCCAAATGAAGACCGAGAGCAGGCAGTCTTACATTCTGCTAGGTCAAGTTTAATAATCATTTGGAGTAGAAAACCAGGGAGAAACAAAGCACTGTCCCATTCAAATACAGCACTAGAGTGCTAAGAAATGCAAGAAGTTTGTAGGTTTTGGTAATTTGACAGTAATGTGCAAGCCATTTGGGATGGTCAGAAGAAGGTACTGTTCCAAGTCAGTCATGTTTCTCACCAGACCAAATGAGATTTTGTCTCTGAAAATGTATAATTTAAAGAGTGACTTCCAGGTCTTTAAGTAGAGTGTTATTTTCATCTTAACATATGAATATTAGAGCTGGAAATCCATCAAAGGTGCAGCCAATTGTTTAGATTCATGAGGGACAGATGCCTGGAAAAAATGCTGGGTATTAAATGAAAAGGCTTTATATTAAATGTCGGTATTTAGGGGCGAGTTCTGCAATCTGTTTTCTAGGAGGTAATCCAGGAAAAGGCATCTGGTCCTGGGGAAGGAGCTGGGAGTAAAACCAGGCTGTCTTGATACAGGGAGCTAATGGGAGCTAGGGAAGAGCAAGTCACTTCATCAGATGTTCTTTGCCAGGTTTTGTGCGCTGGAGGGCTGCAAAATGCAGGTGAGAGTAACTGCAGGCTTGGGTGTAAGCATTACCTGTTGCTCTAGGAAGGACTGAAAAGGTTGCTGCGAAATACAGAATAGCCAAATAGTTCTGCATTTTTCATGTGCTTTTTTAATTTGATGGGGTTATTAATTTTCATTAGGATTTTAACATTTACCCCAGAGAACAAATTAGCTGTCTTAGCCTACACTCTGCACAGGAGCTGCACTGCAGGTAACCCCACCTTAGCGGGCCAAAACCGACATGTGGGATTTGATCTGGGGCTTTCCAGATGGAGAGCAAGTGTGCCACCAGCTGAACCATGGGCACAATACGCTAACCCCGCCGGTGTGCAAGAACCCACCAGGGTGCAAGAACTCACCGGTGTGCTTCTGGAGCAGGATTACACCGTGTTCAGTGGATGCAAGGAGAGGAGCCGCCAGCAGCCTGCCCCACGAAAGCAGGAGGCTGAAAATTTCAAGACGCTGCTGGGTAGATCCCAGCCTGGTTCTGGTCTCTGACCCGAGGCACTGACTCTCCTGGTAAGCATCAGCGCAAAGGCAGAGAGAATGGGAACAAGCACGAGGCAACGTTTATCCTTCGCTATCTGAGCTGGTCGCCAGGGCGCTGAGGGGCAGCTCTGCGGTGGCCCCTTCCCGGTACAACCTCCGCAGAGGAGCCTTGCGCCGGTCCCCAGCTGTGGGCTTATTCCCAGCTCCTGCACTGGAGAAATGAATCTGTTCCTCAGCCTGGGGGCAAGGGAGCATTGGGGAGCACTGTTGTATGTATGAGGGAGAAGCTGTTTAATTACATAGCACATTTCTCCATGAAATTATCCAGTAGTGATTACCATTACCAGTACGGGTGGGCATCAGTGGGATTTTTTTTCCTCAACTGCTTCTCAGGGTATTCTAAAACTCTTAAAAACAAGAAAAAAAGGGGAATCCAGTTGTTTCCAAACAGTAAATAACCTGTGAGTAAGTGGACCTGTTATGTGTTATTTAATACTCATGTTGTTCATCGCTTGCAGCAACAACTTCAGCAGTTTATTTTAAGGTTTGAGAAGTCTACAAAAAGATTGGCTTTTGTCCTTTTGTTGAATTTCTCCGGTATATTTGTCTTAGATGCTGTCTTTTTCTTTCCATTTCTTTGGTGACTGTGAAAGGGTATCTCCCTCTTCCTTTTTCCTCTTGGACCCTAGTGTGTCGCAGTCCATCCCTGCCTTGCCTCTCCTCTGCCAGGAGAATGCGTTTTTTCTTAACTTTTTAAAATGACTTGGACTCCTGAAGGAGTATTTTGATGCCATCTGACGTCTCTAGCTTTGTAAAATCCTTACTGATGATGAAATAAGTTGGTTTTACTCTTGTGTGTAGCATCTCTTGTCTCTTCAATATTCTGCATCCCAACAGTTTACAGACTTTTGGTCTTCCTTCATGCTTTGCTCAAACCTTAATCTGAAGATTGGGGAGCTTAATTCATCAAATCCCAGTCTCATTTGATCTAAGGTGGTTGGTAAGCCCAGCATGGTTTCTGAAAATGCTCCTTTACTTTGTATATTCTCTTCCTTTGACCGACTGGCCGCCTGCCTTCCAGTGGTCCTCTCCCTCTCCCCAGACTAGTTCTCCTGCACTTGCCGCATTCTCATGCCCAGCTGTGAGCCTCACAGCTTGTTATTCCTTCTGTAGCTTTTTATGTTGTATCTGACTCCTTTTGTCTGGGCTGAGCTACAAGAGCTACTTTTCCATATCTTAATCCTCATCTGTCTAAATAAATCCAGTTTTTTTCGCTCACAGATAATATTATCCTTTGCTTGTCTCTGTTGAATACTCCACAGGTTTACTTGCATGTCCCTTAAGTAGCTTACATACAAAAATGAGGATAATTTTCTAGTAACTTCCTGGGTTACCCAATTAAAATTGAGTTGTTCCAGTAATTCAGTGCGAGGGTTATTTATAGCACAGTCAATCCTGGAGACTCGGGGTAGCCTGGAGCGCTCAAACTCACTTACCTCCATGACACCCTGGCCGGGGAAGGAGCGACCCGGCAAGAACGTGCTGCCCGTGAAGGGACAGTCGTGACTTGTTTGGCTTCTCATGGATGCGTCTGGGCGAATGGGCAGAAAATGCAGTGTATTTTTCTCCATTTATATAAATGCTTTAACCTGTATTTTCATAGTGGAGCGCGTTGCAGAGGGGTGTTAGTGGGCTGCAGCGCTGCTGGCAGCGTGTTGGGAGTTAGCAGGGAACAATGCAGCGAGACAAGCTGTTCTCAGCTGCGCCGTTCCCGCTGGATGAAGCGCTGGGGCTGGCTGTCGTTCCCCTTTTGCCAAGAGATCTGGTCGGAAACCAACTTAAACACAGCCTAATGTAAAGAAGCGTGGCTCTGGCCCACAGATGTTTAAAATGAATCATGCTGCTTGTCTTTATTCCTCAGCTGGGGTTAACTCCTGGACTATGGAAAATAAAAATGGTCTTTTTATTGCTTTGGAAGCTGCATTGTTGAGCTAATGCCATGGATGCTTGGTGATGAATACTGTAGCACCAAACAGCTGTCTGTGAGAGCAATACAATTGTGAGGCAATATGCAGTTTACCGTCCAGCGAGATGATGTGATTGAATTGCAAATAGATAAACAGAGCTTTGTGTTTTCTCTGTGTTTTCTGAACAGGGGCTTCTCTTCCCCATGACCTACAAAAGGTTAAAACTTACAGAAATGAGTAATATTTTAGCTAAGCAGCACAACACTCCCAGCAATACTCTTCACTGCTAGATTTCATATGATAAATCTCCATAAATTTCTTTGAAGGCAGTAGCATTAATGACACAATATGACAACTCAAAAGCGGCGCAGCAATAATAATCTTTCTGGTCATTAATTTAGGGCATGGATTGGAGAAGCGTAGGAGTCCTAAAAGCTGGGATGTTTCTAGGCTCTGTCAGCCCTCCCATTTGCCTGATGCTTTTGGCTCTCACTCAGGTGTCTAACACTACCTGGCCTTTAAGGTAGTGTGCTTTGACGGACCTTGGCTAATGTAGGAATATATGCATAAATATAAGCATACATATTCAGTGTTGATTGACTAATGCTTTTATTATGGTATTAGTTGAGAATACTAGTAGAGGCGGATAGTTAATACAATTGAATGGGTTGTTCTTATGAAAATCATTCTAGCAAATGTTTTTAATGTAGGCTAAAACATATTACAATACATGAAATTAATTTTAACTTTTAAATTTCTTAAACTTTCTTGACAGCAAACCCAAATCTAGGCTTATCAGTGCAAAATGATCCTCAGTGAGAGCTGTTTATCAACTCTGCACTGTAATAAATCTTTCTTTGTAGTTTTTGGCAATCTCTGTCTGGACTCAGCTGTACAGCAGGGAGTAGCACCAGAGTCTTGTTTCTGAAAGCAGTTGTTAAGGAAGATGAGACACAAGTGGTTAAGGGCAACTTAAGAAAAATTAAGGATTGAAGATGGAGAAGATACAGTGAAAAAAGAAGACATTATTTTAAATACTACCCACACTTTCACCAATATGCAGCTTTATCTGGTTTGGCCTGTTTGTAGAAATTGCCCAGTGGAGCACTGCGAGAGAGATTTTACTGAAAGATGCTTATTGTTGAACATGGAAAGTGTAATCAGGAAAATGGGACATTCTCATAAAGTAAATTAATTTAATTGCTGTTCAGGTTTTCTGCGCGAAAAGGGAGTAATCAAAGTAATTTTGCTCAACTGGAGTATGACATGGAAAGACATTTCTTTTTGGTAGGCAGTGTATTAGTGATAGTTACCGTGAGAGCACCCTTAGTTCAGAGAGTTTCTGTAGTCTGGTGCATATTTTGTGATGCTTCAGCCATTAACACTTTAGGACAAAAATTTCACCCTAATTAGGCCTTATTTCTCAACCAGCCATCTGTTCATTGAACCCTCTCTGAATCTTCCTCTGCTGCAAACCCTCCTCTGGCTGCATTGAGACCCTGGCTGTCTCTCAGCTGCTTTTGTAAAGCGAAACAGACTGAGCTGAAACAAGTTGATATTGAGTCTTCGTACCTCAAACCTGTGAGTAGCTTGCACTGCAGAAATGTTTTTGGATGGACTTAATAAATGAGTCTATCTGGACAAGAAAAGATCCAAAAGACACACATGACAGCAAGTTAACAAACAGCTATTGAAGACAATGACCTTTTTCCCAGCCTCAGACTGCATGTCTCTCTGGCTCCCTTTTCTTTTTGTGGAATGCCAGGGTTCTTTTCTCTCCCTCTGCCCCTCTTTTAAACTCTGGTTTTCTCTCCAAAACCTTCATTTAGCTCTCGTAAGACTAGTGCTTTTAGGATGTCTACCACAATATTTTTTGCAGGCGGTGCGTGCACTAGAGATTAGTCCAGCTGATCAGCTTTCCCTAAGCGCGGTGGGAAATCTCTTTGCTGTTATTTCTTAACAAAGAGAAATGAGAAATCTGGGAAGGTTTCACCTTCCTAATCTGTGTTTTATGTGACAGCCCCCTCAGCTGTGCTCTGTTTGGGCAGATAGCCTGAGGTTATATGCTGAGGTACAGGTATACCTTCTGCAAATACCTTGCCTGACCAGGTCTCAGAAACCTTCCTGTCTAGCTAGCTTATTAGATCTGAATATGCCTGCAATCTTCTGTCCTCAGCTCGAGATGTATTTAATAATAGTATTTTTTTTTATCCTGTATAGTTCCCTTTGCTATTGAATGTTTTACAGTGGTAATGTTCATACATCTTAAGGAGTGAATCCTCCCTGCAAAGGCAGCCCAGGCAGTTGCGTATGGTGCTGAGTCCAGCTCTGCTGCCTCGGGGGTGAACTTTGCTGTGGGCACTCCCCCTGTCTTTAAGGGAGTTCTCGCAACTTGAAGGCTAATACCAACTTGCAGTGATTTTCTTTTTTTTTTTTTTTTTTTCTTTTTTCTAGAAACTTCTCCGTTTCTTTCATAATCACTGCCGATACAGAAGGAAAGGAAGGAAAAAAAAAAAATAGTTGAGTACCAAATGGTTTGCAGGTCACTAGACGTAGTGATAGTAATAGCTGGTGTTATCTTCTCTCATAAAATAGAGCAGAGAGAGGAAGTATAGATCTGACAAAGAAACAAAACCCTGAATAAAGCTTTTTTGACATTGGATTAGAAGATACATTTCTATCTAGTGATCTTTGTTTTACATAATGCTCGTTCAGTTGAGACAACCGTAGGTGCACAGTGAGAAGCAACATTCCTGTGCCTGGAACAGAGCACCTTCCTCTCTTCTCACGCTCACATCGTGCCCTTGCGATCCTGCTGTGTAGCTTTCCATGCAGAGCACGGCGGCCCCTCTCTTTTTCATGGAAGCGTACACAATAAGGTTTCAGGGAGTCCATGCCGCTCCTGTGTGTCCACCTCTGCACACCAGTGTGGCACATCTTTTCTTTTCGTGGCATCCTTGGGTGAAACTTGTGGATCATGACTCAGAAGGCCCTTCTAGGCTGTGCATCCCCTCTTTGGGAAGGGCTCAGACGAGTGGCTGTGCTAGCCCTGTGATTTTGAAAATTCACAGTGTGCGGGAAGACTCTTGGGGTCAGTGATTGAGCTGTCTTCCTGCCAAGTTGGTAGTGGGCACCAGCTGGGACAGCCACCTGCTCTTACCTTGCAGCCAGTTCTGTAATTATCAGCCATCTATACAGACACATTCCTGGGGGTCCTCATTCAGTGCCCTGGGGTTCTGTCAGCGCTGCGAAGGAGAGGGGCTCGGAAGCAAATGTGGTGCTGCAATCCCAGAGCATAAGCAAGCTGCAAAAGAATGAGTTATTTCCAATTTTCAGGAGTAGTAGTGGGATTTAGTGTCAGTAGGTAATAAAAGCCCTTACCCTAAATGAGTTATCTCTGAAAATATGTTAGTAATATCAGTTTAGACTATTGGGGATTTTTCTTCTTGCTAACACTCAACAAGAGAGAGTGAAAGGCATCTGCCATTTCTATTAAGTGAATGTAAGCCTGGGCGATCCTTTATCTGGGAATAGTTCCACAATGGGATGTGCTGTGCTTTGGTCAGTTTTGCCACCTTTTGGTTGTGACCATCACCGCGTAAGTTAACACTGCCATGGGGATCGGGGCACACTTTTTAAAAATTTAATTTCTTAATTTTGTCTCTCTCAGCAATGGTTTGAGGTTAGCCCCTCTCTTTTCCCAGGCTGTTGGCAACATGCGAACCCATTCTTTAGGACCCGCTAGATGATGGCATAGTATAATACTTTTTTCATAATATCATTGTGTATCTTATAACTGTAGAACTATATAATAAGAAGTTTAGGGATACATATGAAAGGTTTCTATTTTCTAGCCATTGCATAAGAGTTAGATTTGTGTATATGCAATTTATGATTTATTTTCAGGAAGGATGGAAATGTTGTCCCTGTGGTAGCCTCGCTTGAGTAATCAGTTTCATCCTTCATATTTCCTGTGTTTTCTTTTTAGCAGAATACAGTCTCTTTAGAAGAGTTCAATTTACATTTAATTCATGTTCAATTCTGTATATATTCATGGTCAAATTCTGGTTTTAGTTAACTTATAGACAACTTCATTGACGTCAAGAGAAGCTGGATGCATGTAACAGTATGGCTCGCCATGATTTTATGCATTTATTGCTTTAGTTTTGGCTCACAGATACAGATCTCTGGTGTCTGCCATTACAAAGAACAGATGCCCCTCATTTCAGACCCAAATTTATTCCTATCCCACACAGATCTGGTTAGTGTTCTTGCCCTGTTATTGTTGTACGCTGTGCGAAATGCATTTAAAGTGGGAGGTCAAGGAATCAAGAGTACAAACAGTGCTATATGTTTAAATTTTGCAATCTCACAATATTAACAGTTTCCCACTTTGCTCTTTTCACATTCTTCGTTTGGGGTTCTTATGCTTGCGAGAAAGCTAGAGAATTGGTTCACATTTGTGTATTTGTATGTGTTTATATTTGTTGTTCTGTATTTAGCGACATGTTTTTGGGTGCTGGGATACACATTTGTCACTTTCAAATGAAGTGGCTTTAAAAGCATGGACTAAGTCCTGTTCCCTGGCTAGGTACAGATTTGCAGCCTTGCATAGTGTAAGTGAATCAGGAATTGCACCTTTCAGCTTTGATGCTGTCCATTCTCTTCGTGTCAAATTGCTCTTGCAATGTGCAGTCTCCGAACCTGCTGGCACCTGGTGTGGGTGCAAGCTGAAATTGGGCCGTTGGTTCTTCTGGTGGGATGCTCTGAACCATGAAGGGAAAGCCCAAAAGGAATAGCTCTTTAGTTGGCATGGGGGTAACACCTTCCGAACCAAGTATGTCTGGACTAAGCATCAGCCCTGCAAAGCAAATGATTTTTTTAACACTTTAAAAAAAAAAAAAGAGCTTTGCATCTGAATTCCTGGAGAAGAGCAGGAGGGGATTTGCAGCAGTTGTGACCTTGTTTGATCACCAGAAATCTGTCCAAGCTGCTGAGCTCTGTCCTGACTTGACCCTCGCCAGCGTGGGCTGTGCCTGATGGATGCGGTGGGCCTTTTGATTCTTGGCATCTGCAGAGGCTGCTGGCAAAGATGGCATTAGTGCCGTCTGTCGTGCTGATTTCAACACAAATGCTCGCAGGCTGCGGTACTGGAGCGCGCTG
Source organism: Fulmarus glacialis (assembly GCF_000690835.1). Classification (NCBI taxonomy): domain Eukaryota; kingdom Metazoa; phylum Chordata; class Aves; order Procellariiformes; family Procellariidae; genus Fulmarus; species Fulmarus glacialis. The sequence goes on from NW_009225587.1 coordinate 27,468, forward strand.
CGTGCGCCCTCGCGGCAGCCACCGGTGCTGTGTTCCTCGTGGCAGCGTGTTGCTGGCACGGGGCTCATCACCAGTCGCGCCGCTTCGTGCCCTTGAAGCACCTCTCTGCTTTTGCCTTTAGATGGGTAAAATGGGAGTCTCAAAGAAAGCAGCAGAAATCTTATTTTGGGAGCTGGGAGATAAAATTAGTCATTAGGATGGGTGTAGCCACTTTGGACAGTCTTGCATCCCTTTAGCAGGATGAACATGAAGATTTGGCAAGGCTTCTGCAAGAGATGGGCTGGCGTCTGGGGAAAGCGTCGGAGCTCCAGGGCCGCGGTGGAGGTGGGATGGCCGCAGGACAGCCGCCTTATGCCTGCGCCTGTCCCGCTCCGGACATGCGTGATTGCAAAGGGATCCCGGGAATGGGGAGGTGGACTGGAGCAAGGCAGGAATCGGCTGTCTCCTTCCCCTCTTCTCTTTGTTACTAGGGGTAATTTATAGAGGCTGATACAAAAGCTCCCTGTTGAAGCCTCATTGAGTTTAATGAAGTGAGTTTGCCGTGCTTGGAAATGAAATAAAAACCCTAACAAGTCAGTAACCTTCAAATGAATAAGAGGGTGATTAAAATGCTTTATTCTGAACTGCCTGGGATTCTGAGCCATTTACCAGATACACTTACTGATCAAATAGAGTCCTAACTAAAAATTAAGGATCAGCAAAAGAAAATTGTATTAAAAAAAATAATAAAAAAGGATATTGGTACCAGGGGAGTAACATATTTCCTGAACCACTTTTCCAGAATCGCACCATAGACCCCTTGGATCTTCCAAGTCAGACCACATGTCTGAACATACACTTTTTGCATTTTTTGCGCTGGGATAACTGTAAATACCTGCCCGCATTCACAGAAAGGCATTTCACAGGAGCTTCTTCTGCGAAATTACAGCTTCAGCGCTGGACTTGCCTAAACACATTCTTGTCCCCAGAGCTGCTGACGTCTCGCTGCGCCGCTGGCAGGGGAGCCCCGGTGCCAAGCCCCGGGAAGGGGGATGCTGCGTGGCTGGGGGTGCCGGCAGGCTTGCCGTGGTGCGGTGGCACAGCTTGGCCAAAACCGTGGGGGGAACCGAAGGGGTGTGGGGTGGGTTGGAAATCTGGGTATCTGCTTTGGGAGGTGAACGCTGTAAGACCCTGACCTCTGTTATGGCAAAAAGTCTGTAGCATTAACGTATGAATGAATCTGAGCTGTAAAGATAAAACAAGCTTATCCCTCCCTGGTTCCTCTCAAATTCAGGAAATATTGTAATGCACATATCCATCTTAAGAAAACATTTAGAGATCTGAGGATGAAAAGTAAAATGTGAGTGCAAAATCATTACTGTAAAGTAAAATGTGAGTGCAAAACCTCACTGTAAGGTAGGTGTAGTCCTTTCAAAAAATAATGTATTTTGTGAAGCCATTAACAGTGAACTCAGGAATGTTAATTTCTGTATGATTGTCATAGACGAGGGATATTATCTGTAATAATTATGTGGATTGCACATCCAAACTTGCTAGCAAAGAGCAGAGATAATATTAACCCACATTGAGCCAAGCACACTCTGATTTAACTTGATGAGAATGACAGAGTCAGATTTAAACTCTGAAATCAGGCCTTTGCGAAATGGGCAGCTGGGCTCATGTTCAACTCTCTGCCTGCACATCAGAGCTTCATAGAGATCGCTAATTCTGGTTTTATTTAAGCAGTGTAAAAATGCATCGAAGGTGGGGGTGTTTTTGAAAAGAGGCAATGAATTCTGACTCAGGTGTTTGGCTGAAGCATGAGCTGCTTTTAAAGATGTGTTGTAAGAGAATGCAGGACTTCTAAGTGACTTGAAGAAGTTTAAACCACTTTGAATTTGAGTGACTTGAAAACAGTTGTGTGAATTCTTCTGTTTCTCCAAAGGATTTTGCGTTGCTGGATTTTTGGGTGTTTTTAGATGCAAACTGCTCCACTCCAACGCTGAAGGGATGAGGCTCTGACGGGCTTTGATGTGGTTGCATGAACACGTGCTCTCGTGTTCTGTTGCATAGGTGTTTGCTTTTCTAGCAGATGAAGTGAAAGGAGGGAAGTGAGCCTGGATTTCTTCAGCCCCTTACGTTTAGAGGAGACGTGTAGTCAGTTCGGTTTTATTTCCTATTGGACATCTGGAAAAACCCTTTTAAATGTGTTTCTGATTTGTCACTACGTGTCCCCTTTGTGGAGGGGAACCTGGCGTGGGGCTGGCCCGGCGGTGGAGGCTCCAAGAGGAGTTGCTTTGGCTCCTGGCCCAAGGCAGTTGATGCATAAGCTCTTGATCCAAAACCAGTAGGGAGATTTCCAGCAGCAGGGGGAAACTAAAAGTGAAAGAAACCCACAAGCCGTTCTGGTCTATAGACAAAATTCCCCTCTGGGGATCAGGGCAGAGGGGAGTTGGGTGGCGAGGGAGCTGCAGGGAGCACAGGCGAGGAGGATCTCCTGGGCTTTATGATCCTTGCGAGCCCTTAGAAAGACCTTGGTCACAGGGCAGCGTGTTGCTGGATGCTCACCTCAGAAAAAAGGTATATACCAGCCTCACGTTTTCCCTCCTTTTCTTTGCTTGATTATCTGAGGGAGTTGGAGTTTGAGGAAAGATTTTTTTTTTTTTTTTTTTTTTTTTTTTTCCCCCCTCCTTTGCTCAGCCTCTGTCCCCTGTGAGATCGGGTCGGAGCAGGCTCTGCCTGCTGGGGAGCACCAGGGGCTGCCTCCTGTGCCGTCCTCCCACCAGCACACCCCATGGTCCCCTCCCCAGGGCTCGGTGGGCGACAGACACAGGGTGGCCAAATAAGATAAGGAAGAGGGGGAAAACTCATGAATCTTCAGCATCATCATTTCCCCCCTACACTTTTGAGATCTCTGTCTTCCAGTTATCTCCAGACAGGAGTAATTTGCACACCAGCACAATGTCATGTCAGGAGCCCACCGACGGCTGATGGACAAGGTGTGAGGCCAGAGTCCCTAGGTGAGAAGATGTGCTGCACCATAGGGGAGGGCTTTCAGCTCGTCAAGAAAGTTAGTTTTTTGGTGGAAATCTGTTTAGAAGTTACTGCAGTGAACAAGTCCCCCTTGCTGCCTGGAATGACAATTAGTGAGTGACTAAATTACCTTGCTTGCAGGTTTCATTAAACTCTTCAATGCAGTCGTTACCTGTGTCTTTGCAGCTCCCAGTAAACTGGGCTCCCAAGGGAAGGTGGCTGCTCCAGTGAACATGGAGTGGGTTTGCCACATCATACAATAACTGTGGGTCAAAATTGTTAATAATTCCTTAATTAGCTATATGGCCAGGGAACCTTCGTTACCATTGATGGCGGTGACGCGGTGCCCTCCCAGTTGTTTCCTCTTGTATTTTCCAGTCCCCGAGTGATGTGGCTCTGGGTTTTGACTTCCCCATGTCTGAAGGTAGCCAGAGAGACAGCAAAGTGGAAGGTCTTCTCACAGCATGTGCCAAACAGCTGTGTATTGCTGCACCAGCTGCCTGTTACATTTCAAACAACATGATGTGCCAAACCCTGGGTTCAGCTGTGACCCTGCACCCTCTCTAGAGCCGGCAGGAGATGCTGGGGCTATTGGAGTATCGATAGACACAGAACTGGCATCTTGAGTTGATCTGAGGAAGAGGCCAGAGTGGGAGCAGTGCTGGGGTGCTGCGTTGGTGCTCAGCAGAAGTGCTGCAGGTTTGCAGCGAGCTCTTAGCTTTGGAGCTGCATGTCGCTGGATAAGATGGAGGCAAGCGAAGAGGCACAACATGAACTTTCTTCCCCATATTTTCCGTAAGGCTTCAGTAATGCTTTAAGGTCAACCCAGAGCTGCAGTCAGTAGGTGTAACTCTGGTGGCTTCGGGAGAGCTTCTCAGGGATAGCAGAAAGGAGTTTTTAAGGGGGTAACTGATGGGTGCAGGCTCTGTGCACATTTCAGAGACACCCCGACCTGCTCATGCTGGGAAACGTCGGACCGGCCAAGTACAAAACGGCAGGAGCACGCCTGGATTTTCTTGTTGTTTTAGAGATTATGTTAAGTGTTGCTTAAATGAAAAGGCTTTATTTTCTTACACCCACGTGCGTGTTTACTTCCTTGTCGTACCTTCTGGAGTTGAAAGGGCTCTTTCATTAAAAAAAATTCCCCTGCAAACCAGCACTTTTGTTGTGGTTTTGCATGATGATGGACCAATGAGTGTGTGTCTGCGTTTCCAGTAAGAGCTCGGCAGATCCTGGGGTCCATGGGCTCCTTTCTGCCCTTGTGCTATTGAGTCAACATGTGCCGGTGACTTGATGACGGTTCCTATGGGAACAGGTTATGGATCCTCCTAACTATAGTTAGGGGGGAGGAGGAGTGGGCAGAGGGAGGAGGGCTTCTGCTGAAACGTGGCCAGGATTTCAAGGAAAACGTGATGGCATGAGTACTTGAGCATGTGTTTGTGCTCTGTTGAGCATTGCTGCTCCTGGTTTTGTATGGGTTATCACTAATATCGCTGTTTTTAAGTAAGATGAGAGGGGGCACGGGCAGACGGGGCAGTGATGCCAGCTCCTTGCTGGGTCTGGTGCAGGCTATAAAATGAGGTCAAATTCACCTTACAGTTTGGTTTCCAGGAGCAGTGCGTAACGTGGGAACAGCGTTTTGCATTGTCTGTCAAACCTGTCCTTCTGGGAACCCGTGCCGGGTTCGGGCTGTGTAAAAACACCTCGTTACAACCTGACAGTAAGTGCTGCTGTCACCCCTGGGGGACTTGGCAAGCAGGCACTACACCTATTGGGCTGCCCCTGTCAAGGTGTGTTGATTAAATTTTTATCCCTTCCTCCCTAAGTGCCTGAGAAAACACATGCAGTCGATTTTTGGCAAATAAGAAAATTGTGACTTTAATGATAAAGATGTAACCCCTCAGAAATACAAGACCCTTCCTGGTAGTACTTAAATGTTTGCTTCTGTATTGTTTCAGAAAAATTAAACTCCAGTCAGTTTGGAGAGTTTGCAGTGAAAGGCCTTTGTCTATAAGGTTTGCTCCTGGAATTTGTCATCATAAAATGCAAGCAAAAAGCAAAGGCATAAAGTGTTTTTGTATCTGTGCTTTTGATGCAAACAAATTTCTGTAAAAAAATAAGAGAAAGCAGGTTAGTGTTGGTACCATTCTGGACACAGTTTTGTCACTGTATATGTGGGTCTGTCTGTTGTTTTTATTATGAACAAGTGTCTTATTTTAAAGATTATGCCAGCAAATAAAGGGAAATGTCATTGTCTCAGACTAATAAAGACCAAGTACCCAAACCTTGCTAACATCCTGCACAGGCTGGACACTCAGGAGTGTTCAGTGAGGATTGCAACGCAATAATCAAATTTAGGATGGGAACTGCACAGTTAGGACCCGTGCCTGACATCTCTCTTAAATCAGATAGGTAATTCAAGCTCCAGTGATGCAGTGAACCCCCTGTGTCCTTGTGCTGCCAGTGCTGGTGGTGTGTGGAAGGATGCAAATCTCGGCCCGTGACATTCACCTTGTGTTACAGGGCTGCAGAGGCTCAGGGACGTGCAGTGGCACGGGGGCTGCAAGGGACCTGAGGATGTCTCTGGTCCTACTGCTCAAAGGGGGGTCAAGACTAAAATCAGACCATGAGATATTATTGAGCATGAGAAGAACACTGCCTTTCTGCTGCTGCTGTATTGGATGATACTGAGGAAAGAATGCAAACAGGGAGGGCTTTCCTAAAACATTATTATTATTATTTTCCCCTTTGGCCCAGCTGCACATACAGCTTTTGGGGTCTGGCGATGCTTGTTGTCCTGGAGTTGTGACTGGGTGGTTTACACTGCTGCAGAGAATTGCTTGTATGAAAACCTTTACTGCAAATGAGCCAGCAAATACATTTCCTTTTAAGTATTAAAGATATGTGGGAGTAAACAACTTTGGAATATGGCTCCAGTGGACAGAAACATTTTTTCCCCTATCTTCTGGTTACGTTGCAGGAGTCCCTTTCTCAGAGCTCAGGAGCGTTAGCCGACGCAGCCTCTCTTGATTCATCTTTCGGTTTTACCTGCGGGAGCACCTTATGCATTCCTTTAAAACGTCTGGTGTCGCTGGAGGTGCTTGTCTCATGTCAGCGCTGGGGCTGCACGTGCGGCTGCCCGCAGTTAGTGTGTTACTGGGTTAGTGGCACATCTATATCCTCAGCTGGCACCGAGCGCTGCGTTGCAGAGTTTTAAGATTGTTTTGGACGAGCTGTGTGGCATCATGCCATGTTTTTTCCAGGCTTGCCATCGCTCAGTGTCGGGAAGCCCTTTCTGGGCACTAATAACTTCCTGCAGTATGTGCAGAAGGACCGGGGTGGGCGTTGGTGGCGTGGGTGGGATGGGGACGCTTCCCCGGGTTCACCTGTGCTCATCCCTTGGTATGCTTGTGGGCATCACAGCTGCGAATGTGGTACGTGGGCACGAAGGAGTCCCGCAGCAGGCAAGCGTGCTGGAGGTGACAGGGAGGGCAGAGCAAAAGGCTGCGTAACTATAAACATCCGAAGAGGGAGAGCTATCAGCCGTCTTGCAGAAAGCTGGAAGAATGGACGAGATACTAATGCTGCTTCCATTAAACGTTGCTCAGAGTAGCTGGGGAGAAAACTTCAGCCTAGCACTTGCACAAAGTGAGCCATGCCTTTGTTTGGCTACCTCTGTGCCCGAACAGATTTCTCGGGTTTGTTTGTAGAGGGCTTCTAGATGTCTGCCTGGGAAATGCTCGGCCCTCGAGGGTATAACAGAAAAATCAAGGGTTTTCATTTGAGCTGTATGCCTCTCCTCCTTGCTTGTAAATTGCTGGCGGTGCACTTTCTTACGGCTTTTAAGCCTTCGGGATAAAACGGGAAACAATCAGAGGTCAAGTGAAAAAAGAAATGGTTTTGCTGAAGAAGTAAAGAATGAGGCCGGGATGTAGGTCAGATGCACACAGCACAGGACTTTAAGAGCTATTTTCTACAGCTAAATTGTACTTAGAGACTTTTTGAAGTTCACATCTGGTGAGCAGATTTAAGGTACAAGCCTCCAGTGTTTGCGTAGTAGTTTCTTTGCTTGCTTTCTAAAAATATGACCTGGAGACCTCCCTTTTGGTGAAAATGTTGAGAATCTTGCTGGGCTTCTCTCCCTTCTACATTGCAGAAGTGGCTGTGGAGGCTCCAGAAATGCCGCAGGCAGATGAAGGCTTCCTATTTTCAGATTACCAACCACCTGCCGCTCAGATTTTGCAAGTCCAGCCCTGGACAAGGGACCAGAGAGCCTCTGGGATCATCCTCAGAGGCCTTTGGCATGTTGGATGGTACAGCGTTATCTCCCCATGACCCATCCACCCGTGAGGTCTGTGGGGCTGCCCGCTGGCAGCCTGGTGAGACAGGCAAAGGGGTTTGGGTGAAGTCTTTGGGAGGAGTGGTAGAAGATTGTATGCGTGGGTTATGCCCGATTCTTCCCTTACTCCGGTGTTGCTTTCGTGTTTGATCTCGCTGGAGTTGCTCCAGGCTTGCGTCAGAGTCAGCCCCAGCTCTCCTTTTCTCCAACAGAAATCTGGAAGAGCTCTGTTTAAGGCAGCAGAGCAGCAGAAAAATATTTATAGACAGGAAGGGAATCTGGTCTCCCCCCACCCTTTGGCAGAATAACTATCAGTTTCCTTAAGATACATGCTTGGCAGCAATGAAACGTAATTCATCCCAGTGAGTATACTTCTCCTCAGCATTCATCAGATGTAAAATGTCATGGATTTGTCATGTAATTTAATTTCTTCCATTTGGATATATGTTAGGAATGAAGTCAGCTGAGGAGATTACAAAAGGAGTATTGATGCTGTGGTCCCCCCGCACATATTTCGATGGGAGGAATGAAATGCCAGTCAGCTGGCAGTGCTCGCTGTGCTGCAGCCTGGGAAGCGCCTGCTGTGTCTGCCCGTCCGCAACGCCTGGGACTAGTGAGTTGGACCAAGAGGTGCGATGTGGACACCCCAAGAAATGGGGAGGTGCAGGTGTTTATTCAACTCCCGTGCAGGGCTGTCTGCAGGCTCTCTCCAGGCAGCCCAGGGAGAGCTGCGTGGAGGCACCTTACCGTTCTAGGCAGGCATCCGTACTTGTAGCCTGTGAATGCTGGTTTAAAAAATGCTTGAAAGAATCGATAAAAGCACCTTATGGGTTTATTGGGTAGTTTGGAAACTGTCATGTTCCTCCTATAAACTGTAGCTGTAGGTTCATGTTTTATTCTGCCTTTGCATTTAAAACAAGACAGGCTGCAACTTGATGGTGGTTCTGTCACCGCTTGAAACATTTGAGGAAAAACCTTGCATTGTTTTTTCACCTTTAATAGGAATATTATTCACCTTGAAGCAATGGCGATAATCACTCCTTTCGAAATAGATGAGAACTGAAGTGGCTTTATGGGAAGAATTAGAGCAGTGAAAATACTGTTTTATACATAACAAGGATCTAGTTTGCAAAGGGGGATGCTGTTGCCTTCATGCGTAGAAATTCTTGGCCAGATCTGCGGTGCCATCAAGCCGGCGGGGAGCTGGGCGCGGTGCCTTCCATCAGCTGAGATCTGCACAGCGCCAGAGGCAATTTTATCTTTTGGCTGCTAAGACTGGGAAGGAGGCTTAGTCCCCACTCCTCCTCTGGCTCGTCTCAGCCTCAGTGAGTGCGTGGAGTACCAGCTGTACTTCACAGGAGAGCAGTAAGGTTTCCGAGCTGCCTGGCCGAAAAGTACCTGATGCGAGCCCTTGAGGAGTGGGTGGTGCCTCAGAGAATGAGGTTTGAGGCATAAGCACCCTGGGGAGGAAGGCACAGAGGAGCAAAGCAGAACACAAAGCCGTGATCTGGGCATATGGCTTGTGGGGAGCCCCATCCTGCACCACCGCTGTGGGTGCTAGTACCTGCCATGGGTGCTGGGCTGGCCCTGAGCTGGGGGTTGCAAACCAGACCTCGGCGGGCACTGTGGCCTTCCAGACTGCGTGGGGCTAATCCCAAGCAGATGTGGAGGCAGCAGAAGGTGGCTGTTCCCCTGCATTGAGCTTGGCAGGGGCGGCTTTGCGGGACTCTGCCCGGGGCAGTGCCGCGCATTCCTGGCGTTCCTGCGGAGAGCGGCTGCCCTGCGCTGTGGACGCGCCTGTGCCAAACAATAGTTATTCCCCGTGAAATGCTCCATTGATGCTTTTCCGAGCCCGCTGCGGCTGGCCGAACAGCGTGCGTGTTATTCCTCCGTGCAGGGAGCTTGGCAGCAGGGGCAGGTTGAGCAGACCAGGGTCGGTCCTGGAGGTGTGTGCCAGCCCCAGAGAGACCTGCCTTGCTGTGGGTCAGAAAATACATGGTTAAGGGGACAAATATGGGTTAACATATGCGAGGATGCACTAAGTACTTAGTCATAGCAGGACGAAGCGGTATCTCAGGGAGGGATCAACAAATGTGCAGCGTTTTCAATGGAAAACTCGAAGGAGGTTATTTGCTTTCCTGACTCATAGGAGAGGGAACAAAAGTTGTGAAAGATGGGGACCCACGCTGGCTGAGGCATGGGACAGCCTTCGAGGCTGGTGGCTGCCAGGCACAAGACAGAGGATGAGCCAAGGATATCTATCTATTTATTTATGTTTGTAATGCAATTCAATGTTTGGCTTAAAGTTGTGTTTTTATATAAATAGCTTTAGTGGGCTTCACATGAAGGCAGAATCCACTTAATCATTGCAATCTCCTCCGCGCCCGCTTGCTGCTTAACTTTCTTATTTTCTGGAGTCTTTGCTCTGTGGAGTGGGGCTTGGGCACCACCCAGGGGGGTGTTTGAAGACGGGACTGGGCTGCAAAGGTGCCAAGTAGATCCCCTGGTGTGCACTGTATTTGCCAAGGCAAAATATGGGTTACCTTTCTGGGACAGACCGTCATTTGGTGGGAATTGGTGTAGCTGCATTCATTCCAGTCCATCATTACCTCTTTACACCAGGTGGGGATCTGGGTATGATGGTCACACACTGCATATTTAATTGGTGTAGCTGTAGCGCTGCAAAAGTTAATTAATTACTAGCTTATGACCCCCTTGAATTGCCCTGGCTCCTGGCATTGACCCATCATGTTACTGCTCCTGGTGTGGGGTTTTCCTGGTGTTGGGGACGTGCTGGGGCAGCAGCGGGGATGTGTGGTCGGGGTCACATTCTGCAGCAGGAGAAGCTCCCATGACCGAGGAGCTGCTCGGTGCCCAGAGGAGAGTATGGTGCTTAAGGTAAGAAAAGGGTGACAGGAGATACCTGCACTTTATGAGAACACCCAGCTGTGGGAGTCTTGCAACAGCAACCTCTGCTGAGGGCTGGTGGCGGAGCCCATCTCGGGGGAAAGTGATTTTGGTGCCGGGGCTCCTGCCAAGTGGATGTGGTCACCGCCAGCAGCAACGGCGGCAGTCTTCCCCCAGACAAGTGCACAACCTTCAGTCAGAGGCGCCTTTTCACGTGCTGGTAGGCTAGTTGTGTGTGTCTGTCTGTTTATCATTTCTTCTTTTTCTAGTTAAAATATGTAGCGATTTTTATGCCGAGAAAGTGAAAGACTGTGAGCGTTGGTGCAGGCGACCTTGCACGACTATGCTGCGGGATCCAGGGCTGACCAGTCTCCCCAGTCCCTCCTCCCTCCCCCATCCCTACTTTTTCCTGCGCAGCTCTTCTTGGGAAGAGATTTGCATCTGTGCCAGAACGTGCAGGGATTTTGTGCTTGGGATGCATATCCCCCCTGGGATTAATTTAAGGCTTGTTTTATTAGTGACCTAATCCATATCTGCATCCATTTCGCTGGCTGGTGGATGCACTAGCCAGGCCTCCTAACTTAGCCATGGTTTCTTCTTCCTGCAGCTCTGCTGTAGGAGGCTGCTGGGCAACTGGTGCAGCCGTCTGTGACCACCACTGGCGGGTACATGTAGACCTTCTCCTGCTCCCTGTCTGTTGAACACAATGAGGAGTTGAGGGAATATTGTGGGGACAGGGATGAGAAGACTCTTACCCCGCTGCCTGGGGTCTTACTGTGCAATGGCCATGAAATAACAAGAGTCCCCTAGATGCAATGATGTGCTTTCCGTTGTGGAGTATACCCCTTGGCTTTCTTCCTGGGGAGCATACGTTTTCTGAGCAATGCCATTGTGTGTATCACTGAAGGTAATACTTGCGCAATCCTTCCCAGGAAGGGAAACTGAGCGCAGCTTGCCTGACGGAGCCCCAGTGGAGGAGTTTTATATATTAAATACCTTTTAATTAAAGGTGAGGAAACCAAGATGTGGAGAGATTAAGGACCAGTTTTCTAAAGAAGCTCGGTGGCTAGTCAGGACTAGATTTTCAAAAGAGCTCAGCTCCTATTGAAGTAGTGAATGAACAACCAGATTTTCAAAGCATCCGATCACGTTAGATGCTGAACCCTTCCAGCCGGGCTGTAATTGTGGGTGGGAACTGCCCACCCCGGGCGAAGGGAGGGTGTTCCTCTCCCACTGTAGTCGGTAATGGGGTTGTTTACATCTGAACTAGCCCCTTGTAGCATGGGGAGAAACAGGCGCTCAGGGCTGCAAGAGGTTTGACTGTATTAGTTTTGCATGGGGGAGGTGGATGCTGGACGTACTTGTTCCTCTGCGTTGGCCGCAAAGGACCATGACCTCAGAGGTATGTATCCGTATGGAGAAGGCAAGTCTATAAGGGAACCCCCATCCTCTCTGTTGCGATCTGTCAGCTTCAACATCATTTACGTTGGAAGTTCAACATCATCTATGTTGAAGCTCCCAAGTGCTTTGTGAGCAAGGAGGGTGCATGGGTAGTCATAAGCAGATGCCTAAACCAGGCGTCTACGAAAGAAGACATTAAAATTATTGAAGATGCCGTAATCTAGTTTGGTGCGTTTATTGAATTAATACTGCAAATGTTTTCTGTTTTCCCTGAAAGCCATTGAATTCTATGAAAAATAAAAGGACATGAAATAATCTGTAAGCGGTATGCTGGATTATTGCCATTAAAAATAATTAATCTGAAGAACAGAAAGTGACCGAGATGTCATGAAAGCTTTTCTTCTCCAGTAATTACCTAGCTTTGAGTGGAGACCCCAGTGCGGCAGAACTGCCAAAGGCAGGAAGGAGGAACATGGTGTGTATTGTCCCTTTATATTCTCCAAAAAAAACATGTAGGAAATTAAAGAAAATGTATTTTCCTGCGGAGATGCTTAAACCCATGCTGTGTATGCATGAAAGGCTGCTGCAGGAAGCTCCGTGTCAAAGGGGAATGACAAATAAGGAAAATTTTGCTATTATGCTCAGAACTTGCATCCATATCCTGCGTTTATTGCAGGGTGGTAGGAGGACGTGGTCGTCCCTGCCTCTCCCTCGTGTCCGTCGTTCAGAGCCAGGCGCGTGGCACGTGGCTGCTCTGCGTGAGGTTGGGCTGCTGGTCACGGTGCAGCTCAGGTAGCTCCGTCGTGCCCGAGGGTGCTGCCCCACGCAGTGGGAAGCAAAGTTCCCCTGTCTTAATTCTTTTGGCCCTTTTCTGTGGTTCTGCTGTGGACTCTGCCAGCTGCAGCCGTCCTTGCTTGATGTGGCTGCCTTCAGATGGCTTCCATCAGCTCTACTAACGAGCAGTGCAGCTTTTTTATTAAAAAGCACATGAAAGATGCCCGCGGAAGTTGCTGATTTCCCTCCGTGGCCTTTTCTAAAATCATAAAATGAAATCTTGGATTGTCTGTCGTGGCACAGATGTCAGCAGTAGTTCTGCTATGCAGCTCCAGTGCAGGCGCACACCCAGCGCTTTTGAGAGAGCGCTTTTTTCTTTTCTTTTCCTTTTTTCTTTCTTTTTCTGTTTTTCCTTTTTTTTCCCCGTTTTTCCTTTTTTCCCATTTTTTCTTTTTCTGTTTTCTGTTTGGGTTTTTTTCTGGATTTTTTCCCCCTTTTTTTTTTCCTGTGTATACCTCCTAAATTATAAGAAATTGAGGAAAATGTAGTGTGGAGGAAGCCTGCGTTATTCTCCTAGTTTCCATCCTGAGGCACATCTTGCGCTGCGTTTTACATCCGTGGAGCAGAGTCCATGGCCCGTAGTTCTGCAGCATGCAAGTCATCACTAGCCCCAGTGCAGCAAAGCTTCGCCTGCTCCGAAAATTTGTTCCCTCGAGTGGAAGCAGGCAGGACTGTCTCCATGGGCAGCTCATTCTTTGACAGGGACACGGTGCAGCGCTCTGTGCTCACAAAATTAAGAAGGCAAACTGAAAAACAGATCTGCCTCGTTTCATCGGGGTGGCTCTTGCTGCCACTTTGCACGGTGGCGTGTTGTAGCTGTGAAGAACGGCATCACCGCCCCTCAATTTTCAACCAAGAAGGAAAAGTACATGGTACTTGTGGAATGATAGTTTTGGGGGTTTGACAGGACCACAGCAGAGGGGGTTTGGGTGAAGTGGTGTCCGTATGAGCCGAGCTCCTCCGGTGGAAAGCACGGCCATCATGTGCTGCTGAAGGAGAGCTGCCATGTTCGGCCGTCCGCGGCCAGCCTAAGGCCAGGGAAGCCGAGGTAACCTGCTGCATGGTTTGCCATATGTTTCCAACCGATATTTTTTTGGCCGCCTCCAAGAATTAGCTGGTCTGACCTCAGTGCGGTGCAAGGGCCGTGAGGAACAGCGCTGCCTTCGCCCCGCAGCGGCGTCCCGCCGGGGGGCTGGGGGCGAGCACGGTATGCCAGCCCCAGGGGGACTGTTCCCTCTATTGCATGATGCATAAAAAACCTCACTGAAGAAATTACTATTTTTTTATAATGTCTATTTTACTACCTGGAGGAGATGTATCTCCCCAAGGCAGTACGTTACAGCGGAGAGTGTTGCTGTTTTGAGGGGCACGGTACCACAGATCACTGCTGCTGAAGGTCCCGGTGAAATGGGCTGGTTTGCTCCCGAACGGGCATAACCCACTTCACTGGGTAAGTGACAGAACAAGCTAGATGGTCATCTCAGCAAATCCTCCAAAGAGTGGAGGGGGCAAGGAGAAGAGGAAGTTCTCCAACAAATTAGAAGTTAATAGCAAGTTATTGCAGATTTGTCAGAAGCAAGATCAGGAAGGAAAGCCTTTTTCATGCCTTCCCCCCCCTTGCTCCCGAACGGGCATAACCCACTTCACTGGGTAAGTGACAGAACAAGCTAGATGGTCATCTCAGCAAATCCTCCAAAGAGTGGAGGGGGCAAGGAGAAGAGGAAGTTCTCCAACAAATTAGAAGTTAATAGCAAGTTATTGCAGATTTGTCAGAAGCAAGATCAGGAAGGAAAGCCTTTTTCATGCCTTCCCCCCCCCACAACCTTTTATTTTATGCAGGCGCACAACCAGCAGGAGCCCAGCACAAAGGGGTGGAAGGGATCTGAACCCCCAAAATAGAGCTGGGTTAAAGAAAACACCAATATGACAATATTTCCCTTTGTATGTAGAGACCAGCTTTTTCTGCAGGGCAGATCTTAAACTGACTTGCACAGTCACTTGAGCAG
>NW_009225587.1:41976-52030 GCF_000690835.1 Fulmarus glacialis
TACTGTTTTCATCAGTCTGGAATAGGCGCTGGGGGAAGCGGAGGACCTGAGTTAGCCCGTGCGGGGTGAGAGATGCCAGCTTGCCTCGGAGGTTGGCTATCTGAACTGCTGTGGCCGAGCGGCCGGCGGAGCACGGTGCATGCCGGTGGGGTGCTAGCGGGACGAGGCTTTCCGTGGGAGAGCGGAGGATGCGTGTGTGGGAAGCTGGAGTGGCAGGAGCAGGAGACCACAGGGAGTCTGCCTCCTCTGGGGAAAGAAACCTGGTCAAACTTGTGATGGGCTTGTGCAAAATCACCCCCAGATCCATTCCAGCTAGGTTTTTAGCTGGGAGAATATTTGAACATGCACATAGGGACTCTTAAAAGATGGAAGGGAAAGCAATGGTATAGTCATGAAATCATGGACTCCTTTTCCTTATACCTTGTCCTGGATAGGCTTGTTGTTAGATATGTTGGGTTCACAGGTGCAGACAATAATCATGCTTCCCACTGAGGAGGGCATTGCGTATATATTTTTTTATTTATATTATAGCTTTTAAATGTCACAGCAATAAGATTTCAAACAATTACTATGTAAAACAAATCAATAGGAACTGTTTCCATCAGCCTGGATGAGGAGATGAGGGAAATAGGTGAGCTGAGGGGAGAGCGGGACAGGTGCTGTTTGGTTTTTCACAGCGATGCTGTTGGAAGGGTGGCTAGATGCACAGCTGCAGTGTGCTTTAGGAGTAGATCCAGCACGCGGGATTTGGCCTTTCTGAAGGTGGGCGGAAGCCCCGCTGCAGCCAGCAGCTGCCCAGCACTGTGGCCATGCCTGCAGCATGCAGCCAGGCTTGTGCCACCCCGGGCGTGCTGTTAAACGTAACTAATTAATTTCTGCTTCAAGTACCTGCAGCCAGAATGGTGTGTCTGGAAAACACTCAGAATATCGTTGGGAAAGGCTGAAAATCCCTTCACTACTGCCTGCTCTTGCCTTTTGTGAGGAGGGGGAGGGTGAGTTGCTGGCTTCAAGTATTAAGGATGCGCTTGCTCTTTTGCATAGGAAGCCAGGAGTGTTGGATTTGGTGTCGTTGGTGAAAGCTTTTCTCCCGCCAGCTCACCCCTCTGCGCAGGGCTGCGGCCGAGGGTGCTGCTGCTGGAGGAGAGCTGCTCTGGGATGGTTTCACGCCAGACGCATTAGCGTGGGCCCAAACCAGTCTGACTGGCTGCGGTACGTAAAGGCAGATCCTGCTCTCGCTCTGTCCCCTTTGCTCTGATTTAGACTAGTCCTTCCAGTCCACAGTGCAGGACTGGTAGCCACCACCTTTCCAGGCACCCTGTAAATGAAGCAGGTGGCCACCGCAGCCTTGTTACCCTCTGCTTTGGCTGCCACAGCTTGTGCTGTCTCTGCAGCATCCCCAGGTCTCCAGCGGTGCACCAGCTTCTGCATGCCTGATCTTGCCTTTCTCCATTGTGCCGTGACCCGAAGGGGAGTCGTGTACAGCTCCGTGCTTTTTTAAAAGTGCTTTTTAGCATGAAACATTTACCGTTTTCTTGTTCTCCCGGGCTAGATACAGCACACACTCCTCGCCTGCGTGATCGCTGCAGTTACCGAAAGGGTTCTTGGGCTGAACTCATGACCCAAAGCTCTTGTGGGTGTAGGACGGGCTTGTGTGAATCGGAGCGCGCGGCAGCGGCCAGCTTCCTGCTCTCCAGAGGTTATTTGTCTTTGCTTTATACACAGTCACTGGCTGAACACTCTTTTTTAGGTTTTAAATTGGAGGAGGATTTCTGAAGGTAATGTGTGTTTTGAAGGCAGAGCTGACATGTCCAAGAGTTAAATGATGCCTGAGAATTTTCCATAGATAATAGAGGAGAATTTATCGCAAGAATAGCTGTTATTAAAAACAGTCACAAAACAAACTGTTGGGAGATTTTTTTGTATATAGAAAGTAAGGATAAGGAAAGTTTAATAAGGAAAGTAAGAAGATAAAATGTTAGATCCAGGCAATGAAATCTTAGCTTAACTTAAGCTAAGAGGGATTTTTGCTGTTTTCTTCGCAATGGCCAGGGTTTCAGTTCTACTCAGGCTTTTTACAAATTTCCAGGTTTGGTTATAATTTAAGGGCCACTTCCCATCTTGCATAAGACCAGTCATAACTTCATGGAGCAGTTCCTGCGTCTGTGTGAGCTGGACGGCGTCTGCAGGAAGAGGTCCCTTAGCGACGAGCCCAACTTGCAATCCCACGCAGGGAAAATTCCCAGTGACATCAAAAGGAAGTATATGGAGAGCAGGGAACACACCATCAAACCCAAGAGATTATAATTTTTTATGTAAATCTGTTCTGATGAGCCACTGAATCACCTAAAAGCAATAAGCTGGCTAAATACCCTTTTTGCATATTGCGTTTATTTATCTTGTAAGTGGCTCGCCAGTTTGGAAGGAGGACCGTGTTTCAGATTAATTTGTGTAAGAGCCTAAGGTTGCTCCAGTTGCTCCCTACCCTCTCCTCACCTTTTGTCATCTTAGATGGCAGTTTAATTGGGTCAGGAACAGTATTTTTGTCTTAGCTGGGGAAACAATGAGCTCAAGCAGCAACAGCAGCCATAATAAAAAGCCAAATTAATTCCTGATGAATTTGCATCACTTTGCATCGGTTGTGGTTCTGGCAGTTTGGCAGTTTGCTCTTGCAGAGCACAGATGACATGTATGGATGAGTAAAGCTGCTCAGCTGCACGTTGCTTTGGAGGTTTTTCAGCCTTGAGCTCCTGGGAGCATGAGCATCGCCTGCTCTGCTCATGGGGTTGTAGCCCTTCTTTAGCGAATGCAGGCAGAGAGTTTTGAGCTCCCTAGATGAAAAATGCTCTTGTGAGTGCCAGGTGTTGGGACAGTCGCTGGCAGGGCAGCACAGCACCTGGAGCAAGATTCGGTGGAGCCAAGGTAGCACAGAAAAGTAAACGGTATCTTGCTGAGAGCTTGGTCTTGTGTCGCGAGTTGAGAAGTTTTGCAGTGCTCTGGGCTGGGAGAGGCATGACCGAACAGCTTGGCATCAGGCCTGTTCTCTGCTTCAGCAGGCAAAAGTAACGGCAGGGTGACCACCGCAGGCTACTCGCTTTCTTTAAAGAGCAGTAACAGGGCAATAGGATTTTAGGGTTACGTTTATAAAGGATATGACCACCGCAACCTGGTTGGACGTCTTCAGGTGCTACTAGAAAAATACAATACCGTGCCACTGAAAAGAGTTCACGGGCACAAGCGTGTGGTGGGCAGAGCTCAGTATTCTTATGCAATATTCTTAATATTGCAAGAACAGGTTTACTTAAAAAAGCTTTTATTACCTTTTTCTAGTTGTGCTCGGTTTTCATTTCCACAGTAGTTTTTTAACCACAGATTTTATTTTTCCTTCATGAATAGCTAAATAAAAGGATGCCAAAAGCCTAACTTAAAGTTGTTATTCTGATTTCTGTCCCAAAAGTAATTGTTTACTTTACCATTGCAAATATGTACACATGGCACCAGCAGCTGGCTGAAATTATTTTGGGCCAGATTCTGCTGTCATTGAAAGTGGTAATTTCAAAATAGTTCCTTTGTCTGGATTCTCACTGGGCAAAGGCTCTGAACCCAGGAGGGGTATGGGTATGTTTGTTATGTGTGTATATACAAAATTTTTGTATTAGGGTATGGTAAACGAGGAAAATATTTTGTTCACACTTTAAAATGGGTTTGTCAGCATTTTTCTGATATTTTATTGAAAAACAGAATAAAAGCCCTGTAGTCAGACACAGAAACTCCCTCTCTGTCTTCTCTTTGACCCAAATGCCTGGATCAAACGGGTTTGCTTTTTGGGCTGCCAGGGAGGTCAGAAAGTTTACAGGATTTATCTAGTGGAGCAACTGGGACACAGCAGACATACGGTGACCTGCACACACAGCATATAGGAAGTAACTGCATGAAAATTGAAATACTTTTCTTGCACTTCTCTTTAACAGGGTAGAAACAAAATGATGGGGGTTAGTTGCGATGGGAACAAGGAGATGCATTCTGTGAGTGAAAGCTGGCATCAGATCAGGAGTACTCCAGAAGAGCAGTTTTGCTTTTTTCCAGCTTATTGGGGAATGCTTTTCTCCTGAGCACCTTTACGTGCATGCCGGGCGTTACTCTTGGAACCCAGGTATATTCCAGAGTTACTTGGATAAATGGTGCTCTAATAGTATCCGAGGTAAACTGTGCGCGCGCCGCAGCCAGCCCACAAGCACTAGTCCCATTGCCTTCAAACGAGACTGTATTTCTTAGAAGACCACACAAGAATACAGCCAGTGTATATTTACAGTGCTTGTTGTTTTCTTTTTCCCCAAGGTCCCTACAGTTTTCGTTTATTTATGTATTGGTGGAGGTGCGGGATGCTGTGGTCAGGTTTTCCAGTGCTGTTCATGCAATTGGGAATGCAGGTGTGGAAACTTCAACCACCAGCAGTGGCTGAGCGTCAGTGACCGTCACCGGGGCTGCGCGTTGGAGCTGGCATGCTGCGATGCCCGACTTGCAGCTCATAGCATGCAGAAGTGACTCAGTGCTGCTTTACAGCGGAGCCATCCTAATGCATTAGCTTTTAAAGCTCTTTTCAGAGCCTTAAGGATTGTTAAACTTTGAAGGCAACAAAACTAGTGTGGTAATTAGTTATGCAAGTAGAGTTAAGGAGAGGGTCTAACTATGGGAAAGAAATTGAGAGAAATACACCTTCCTTGGACGGTGTCAGGGCATGAGGCTGTACTGCAGGTATATCCTGTGCTTTCATAGTTTTCAACGTAAACTTTTTGAAACATCCTATAGAACTTTCAGTGATCCTGAATAACTAAATAATCTTCAAAGCACTATTAGTGTGTCTCCTCTCAAACTCAGTTTGGCAGAAAGCTCTGCTTGAACAAATATTAATAAAATGGTGCGTGAGTCACATAGGCTTTGTGAACCTTAATTGATTCAGGTTTGTAAAGAACTTTGATCCAAGAATGAAAGGCATTCAACAGATGTGAACAATTTCAAGTGACAATTATCCTTTATTTGGAGGTACTCCCTTGTTTTGCTGTAATTAATTTGTATTCTTCATACACAAGTGGTGATGGGGATGAGTTTTCCTAGTTCACAAATGACTCCTGTTGAGTTCAGGCTCTCAGCTTGAGTCTGGAACGAGTGTCTGCCCTTGCTGTACCTCTCCCCTACACCCACACTGTCTGCTCGCTTGGGCTCACCGAGCATGTTAAAGCTTGACATCACCGTTCAGTCCCATCCTGATTTCGCAATAATAAAAAGCAGAATTTGTAGAGCGAGCTGCCAGTTTTAATAAGCACTGAAACACACCCAGCCAAGTTTACTTTATTGTTCTTGGGATACACAAAAAAAAATTGTTTGTACAATAACATATTTTGGAGGGTTTGGCTGACTCCAGCCTTTCCTGCCTCTTCCTTTGTTTTCCGGATGCATCAGCAGATGTCCATGAAAGTGCTAAATCTGCACCCTGCCTGACCTTTACCTCTGAGGAAGGTAAATCACTTCTGGCAGGAGGCTTCCCAGAATATCTCCAGAACGATACTATTGCTGTTGTAAACAAATCTAATTAAAGAGGAATCTTAAGAAGGTTTGGGTTTTTTTTTCTTTTTATTTTGCTAATGTTTTAATTGGTAACCTACATCATCGCAGTGCCTACGTGGCGTTTTATACTTCGGTGCTTTCTCAAGAGGTGAAAAATTCGCTAATGATTTGAATCTTAGGGGTTTTGGCTGTTGTTTCTTTTAAAGACGTTTTTGGGGGCAAAGAATAACTTAGAGATTAGGCCACCAAAATGAGAAATAGTACTAGAAATATGACTTGGAGCAAGATGTTTTAAGCCTGCATTTGGCACGTGTGGTAGTAGTGGACTCCTCTGGGCTCTCCTAACCTGCTACACGGCACTTCGGGGCTAAGAGGAACTTCAGCTGGAAGGAGTAGAGGACAGGAGCGGTTATCCGAGCAACCAGCCTCAAAGAGTGGGTGTTGAGTCTCTGTCTGGATCCATCTCGTCAGATGGATCTTCTGCTATTGCTGTATGTCCACGGGTTGTTGTTCTGTCGGTCCTGTCACTCTTATTAACAGTTTGGCCGCTACTTCATTAGCAATTAAGAAAACCTACTGGGATCTAAAGATAGGCTCCTAAATCTATATGTGATCACCTAAATAAGCATATTCCTTTCCCAAGGGCATGTCTTTAGGTTCTTAAGTACAGATCTGGTCAGGAACCAGAAAGCTTTGAAAGCTGGGCTTGGCCCTCCGTTGAGGACGTCCTGGTCCTGTCCCTGGAGCACGTTCAAGTGAGTTTTGCCAAGTTCCCCTGAGCAGGAAGAGAGGGGGAGCCCCAAGTCCCCAGGTCCCGTCTTCTGCAGGTGTGACCCTGGGAGTGGCTGTGTTGATCTCCAAAAGGGTTCATATGGAATATCTTACAAGTCAAATTTTCCAACGTATGTGTGATTGCAGATTTATAAAGTGAATTACAGAGGAGTGAGTTGTTACACATAAGGATAGGGAATGGTGTTCGTCTGAAGTGCTGGTTGGAAAAATGACCAGGACAGCAAAGACTTCCTGCTATTTGGCACGTACTGTTTGCCAGATAGCCCTTGACTCTAAGAAATGTAATCAAATTATTCCATTGATATTTTTAAAAAATAAAACCACTATTTTAAAATCGTGGCATGTACATATTAGCAACATGAACCTCAGCATAACTGTGAGACTTTGTACTTTGGCTTAAAACAACTCAGACAGGAAACTAATACCAACGCCCATTTCAACAGATGTCGTGTGCCAGGAAATCAATATAATACGTTTCCAAATAAAAGCCACGTTCTGCATGAGAATTGAGTAATGAAGTCATGACTTAACACACAGATAGTGTTAGAGCCCTTCAAAAGCATGAATTATTTGCCATAGGGAAGAGCAGCACATGCAGGTACGTGTGCTGAAGGTGTTGAAGAGTCTGGTGCCTGGACAGGAGTGTTGAAGGTGACGGGCTCCATGTTTGGTCCCCACCTCCCCTAAACACTGTGTCATATTGCTCCCACAACCAACATTTCGTCTGAATGTGCAATTCCTGGTCCTGGGGTGGGGAAGAAGAGTCTTTTGGGAGCTGTTCCTGGGGGAGAGTTGGATGTGTCTTTTCGATCATCTGGGGCAGAGAACAGTCGTCTTGTTGATCAGAGGATCATCTTGGGCAGAGAACAGTCGTCTTGTTGATCAGAGAAATCACGCTTAAATGTCCCCAGGGTGTTGGGTGGCAGTCCTCTTTCTTGACCCAGGATTGTTAC
This sequence comes from Fulmarus glacialis, assembly GCF_000690835.1. Classification (NCBI taxonomy): domain Eukaryota; kingdom Metazoa; phylum Chordata; class Aves; order Procellariiformes; family Procellariidae; genus Fulmarus; species Fulmarus glacialis. The sequence goes on from NW_009225587.1 coordinate 49,284, forward strand.
AAATACCCTCTACGATCACCTTCATCTAAGCAGATGCCAGATTTTTGCTGGCTGCTGGGAGCCCCTGGGTTCTACCACTGCAGTAACACATTTTCGGGGATGTGAACTCCTGCTTTGGGCTCCCATTAAAGAAGCTGTGCAGTCCTATGCTTAACCCCCAAGAACAAAAATAGTCCCACTGGATTTTGGGACTGAAGTGGGGTTTTTGGTGCGAGGAATGTCCGTTCCCCCTCTGTGTTTGTGGATGCTCTAACTCCATAGGTACGGGACCGAGCAGGAAGGGTCTACAGCACACGGGTGCTTTGCATGTCCCTTCTCCTGGGTGAGCTTGGCAGTGGCTCCGGAAAGCAGGAGTTCATTGAGCAATGTAGTAACCGCTTCTGTGAAAGAGGAATTGCGCTAGAGGACTTTGGGGAAAAGCAAGCGAAAGCTTTGAAATGCAAACTGAAGGTGATAAAGATGTTGGGGTGCGGTACGGTGGTTGGAAATTTGGGGTGCGATAGGTGCCTCGTTTTTGTGGGCTGGGGGCGGAGGGAGTAAGGGCAGCGCTTCCCGGGCACGTCGAGGCATCTGCGTGGTTTTGGCTCCAGATCCCCTCTTATGCAGTGGCCGAGACGGGCGAGATACGATCGAGATGCTGTGCTTGTTTTTAGTTGGTAAGGCTGGCCAAGTTTATTAAGATAAATATACATGAAATTTGCATAACTGGCAGAAGACGACTGTTTACTGAATCCTGAGAAAATTGCCTGTCTTTTTATTAGTGATGCATTAACATAACTGAACGCACAGCCGGAGCTCCCTCCGGGTTAGTTTTGGTGTACAGGATGGGTCCCTGGGATGCAGGGCCTGAGCCCTGCCCTGAGCTCCGCCTCGGGACCCCTCTGGGCATCCTCCTTGTGTTGCCCTTCTGGAGGCCGAGGATCACTGAGCCTAGCTGCAAAACTTGGGACATCAGAGAACCCTAAAAATGCAAAGAGTGGCTCTGCGCAGATTAAAATGTCACAGATGAGGATTATGGAGCTTGTTTTACTGCTGCGTTTTGAGGGTGCATTTGTACCCTGTTGCTGCTGCGGTGCCTCCGTGTCGGGAGCTGTGCTGACGTCTGCCTGTGCAACCGCCTGAACGCCAGCGCTGCTTGCGCCCCCGTCACCGGTTGTGCCATTCATCGCCACAGGCACGATGTCTGCTTTGCTGTCACACCGCTTGGTGTTTTTTCACAACTTGTGTGATCAGGATCCAGCATGTTTTTTGGACACCTGATAAGCAGGTGCTGTAAGAGCTTGGCTGGTGTAGCTCAGATCGAGAAATCAGAAGAGGAACATGCTGAAATGGATTCCTGTCTTTAAAATACTTTTTGATTTGAGGTGGGATAGGTGGCTATCCCATCTGTATGTACCAATAATGAGACTAAAAGTTCAGTAAGACTGTCAGACTTCAGTAAGAACAAAAATAAGCTAAATACTGATAAATGTATCTCCCTTAAGACTGCGTTGAAATCAGGTCACAGTAAAGACAATATAAATTAGTTTTAAAATCTGCTTGGTAACACCATTAGGAGTGTCGTCTGACTTTGGAAGAAGTGAGATTCCTGTTGTGCCATGACTTCATTTATATGCTGCATCCCCAAGGACATTTGCCATTTTAGTGATTTTTACTGAGGTACCGTCAGAAATGGTCCCTAACATACCTGAGATATGGAAGCAAGGAGCATCCTGTGCTCTGGCACATTTACATGCAGAATAACTGCAGTCGTTCCTTGTCTGGGGCAGAAACAGCCGTGGCTGCCAGCGGGGAGTCAAACTCCGTGAGCGTGTTATGTTTGATTGAATAGCACTGGGTGGGAAGGAGTTTCGGTTTTGATAATGGGCAGAATGGTTCCCGTTTTCTACTAAATGAAAACATAACAGGCCTTGATCAATGCTAATATCTCTGCATTATTCATAATTCCCTAATATTCTTCCTTTAACAGCGTTTGCCAAGCACCCGCATAGTTGTTTGGTACAGAAGCCAGCCATCTCCCTCCCTGGGAGCTCTGAGTAGCCAGAGATTTTTATACCTCTCGGAGCAGAAAACGGCCATGGCAGAGCTTGTGTGTGGAAAGCTGCAACGGGAGAAAATCTTGGATGAAATAGAGTAATGAAGTTTTAAACATACCTAAATGGGGAAACGGCATGACTTGGATAACAAGGGACTATAATTAATTAAACCCGCTTAGGCGGACTTCAAGGGGTTCTGATGTCAGTGTTGCAGCCAGGAGAAGAAAGGACCTGCGGCTTGAGATGGTATCTGTAAAACCCTGATACGTGTGTGGAGCTTTATTAATGGCTTTGCTGTGTTGTGTTGGATGTTTTGATGGATATCATGAGGTCCTAATTGGTAAAACATGTTTTATTAAAATAGCCCTCTGCCCTCATGCTTGGCTTTCTGCAGAGACAGTGTTTGTCAGGGAAGATGGGAAGCGCAGGAACGCTGAAATCCCCGCAGGGCTACGCCCGGATTTCACTGGCGTGAGGTTTGCATGGGTGTATCTGCGAGGAGCTCAGGTCCAGCTGGACTCCGGGCTGCAGTCCCAGCCGGCCGCCGCGCAGCTCGCCCCGCTTCGTTTGCAAGCCACAGGCTGTCTTAGCTAATAGGCTGTGAAAGCTCCACTGGGTTTTTCTCACACTTGCAAAGTCACGTCCTTCGCGGCAGGGTTGGCAGCACTGGGAGACGCAGCAGGTACCTAGGCAGAGGCTGGGGCCCCGGGG
>NW_009225587.1:52061-78533 GCF_000690835.1 Fulmarus glacialis
GAGCTGCCGGGGAGCTGCCGTACCCCTCAAACACGCTAATGACCTCGTCTCTGCCTGGTCCTGCTTGACTGGCGGAATAAGCGTCTTCCCGGGCACCTGGTGTAACAGTGCAGGCTGGGGCTTTCCTTGCTCTTTGTATTTTTATGGCGTGTTCTGGAGGTCCTCAGCCTCTTGCCCTTTAGGGATCCCGTAATCACGGTTTAAGTGTGTCAGCAGTCGTGCTGGCTGCTGGTGGTCTGTGGTGGGGAAGGGAAAGCAATGTCAGATTTAGAGATTCAAATGCAATTCCATTGTTTATGTTGCTTCTTGTAAAAGTATTTTTTCTAGTGCAGTTGTCGTTATCCTTACAGACATAAGTACTGATGATCCTACTTTTGGAGTGACTTGTAGCAGTAAGTGTCACAGTTGGTTTGTAACTGGGTGCTGTTTAGCATAAAGGTGTTTTCTCTGGTTTTTCTTTCCGTGGAAGGTATTGGGGGTAGCATAACTCCCACTGTCAACTCAGCCCCTGCTTGTTGGGAAACTATGTTTTGCTGGTATAAATGTTGTCAAACTGCAGAAAACACCGCATAAATCCCTCTCCTGGCTTTTTCGTTCGTTAGTTTGCAGGCATCTCAGACTGCTGTTGATGAAAACGTCCATCCCCGTCTTTTGCTGCTTGCTCACCCTTTCTCTTTTTTAAGTAGTTGAGTGATGTTCAATTTTGGGTGGTTCTGTTTTTCTTCTGACAAATGCTTTTGGACAAAGGCGTGTGTTTCTCGGGGTGGTGGAGAACTCCATTGCACAAGCTGATTAATCACCACCGGCAGCAGGGGCCCAAAGAGCCAGATCAGGGTGCGGGGCTGTGGTTTCTCGGGGCTGATGTCTGCGGGGCCAGGCAGTACCCAACTCCTGCTTTCCAGTTAAACTGAAGCAGTGTCCCTTGCGATGTGTTTTCAGAAGTGATCTGATCACTTCTTTTCTGGTATCAATAATAAGGATTACCTTTAACATGGAAACTCAGAGCACTTGCTAAAAATGTATTAATGAAGCACTATGAGAGAGGTGTTTTCACAGCCCTGTAACAGACAGAGGCACAAAGGGAGGTGCAAGAAATACATTAAAGAACAGTCTTGTATTGTTCTCCTCTTTCACAGATGGGTATTTTTTTGTCCAGCGTGACCTTTTGTGTCTGATCCTGTGTGTCTTCTGGTATTTCTTTGTCATTTTAGGGAATACAGGCTCTTCCTTCGCATGTAGATGTTCTTCAGTTGGAAGCATGACTTCCAGACTGCGGCGTGAAAGACTGGAAGCTGTTCTTTCTCAGCGTACCTTCTCTGGTTTGCTATGCTATTGCGCTAGCAGAAGGAATTTGCAAGTGCAAATGAGCATAGCCACATCATTGATAATAATAAGAATGCCATCAGAGAACAAGGGGTTCCCCTGCTCAGGAGAGCGCTGCTCAGGGGTCTCTGCTACTCCTCTAAAAGTCGTTTGCTGCAGACTGTTGACCGTTAGTTCCCTGATGTCTTGGGAGTGAATGTGTCTGCCTGGAAGAAGCATTAATTATGATGTTTTGAGTTAATGTGGTTTGGGAATTGATCGTCTTCTCTAATCCTGTAGCGCTGTAACATATCTGGTTGCTTTGGGTTTTTCTTGGCAGAGTGTTAGGATGGGCATTACCCAGCTAGATCCTGCATTTGCTCCTGCAGAGAGGAATTAAGATGGATGTGGTGTTCGGAGGGTTTCACACTGGCTTTATAATTCTTTCTGTCTCATTTTAAACCAACAGCCCATAATTGTAGCTGGTATTAATTGTGTAACTGAGCAATACTGGCTTTGTAATACTTTCTTTCTGTCTCATTTTAAACCAACAGCCCATAATTGTAGCTGGTATTAATTGTGTAACTGAGCAATAAAACTACTCATTTTAATGATATGAATTGCAGTTAATGGGTAATGCTGGCTGTGAAATCACAACGTTTACCTCCAAACATTTACGTTCCCGTTTCTATGATTCTGTGATTCCTAACGACTTGGCTAGTGGGCATTTTGGGCAAAGTGATAGTCAGGTATTCCTTCTTGCGTGGCCCAAGGGCCTTCAGGGTTAGCTGGAATGAGCAAATGGCTTGAAATCGGTGCCCTTTCAGGCGAAGAGGTGGTAAGGTACCATTTGTTTGCAGAGGACGGGTGGTATTCTTGTTCAGCTGCCTGGTACTCGGTGTCTACACAGCCTGGTAGCACCGACCAGGTTTTGCAAGGGAACCCCTGCAACCTGCACAGAGGTGAGCAAGCCCTGCAGCTCCAGCTCGATCGGGAAATAAAGCCAAGGCAAGAAATTGAGAAAGGCATTAGTTTTCATGGCACTGCCAGGTTTTGATGTCCTGAGGGCACCGAAGCAACAACAGTGTTTGTCCTTCTGGAAGAACTACTGAGGCAGGAGGGGCTCCCGTGCCCCGTTTTAAGGACTGGTGGAGGTCTGTGCTGGAGAATTGCCACTTCACCTCAGGCATCTGAGGGTTTACCCCTGGTCGTACCTTTGCTGATGATATCAGTTCATTTAGGAAATTGTGAACTGGGAGAAGTTGACCCTGGTGCCTGTGAAGAAGTCTATGTTGGTCTGTGGCCAGTAGTGGTGGGTGTTTAACGGGTGCTGGGTATTTAGTACAGTGCACGAACTGGCCTGAAAGTGGGGTAAATCTCATCGGTGCTGATGTCTCGCTCTTCCCATCCTCTTTTCCTGCAGTGTGGCTTGAAGGAGGACCTGACTCATGCACCTATTTTTGAAGTTGATTTTTTTAATGTTCTCTAACAAGCATTAAGAGAGCAGGATTGCATGTTGTTCTTTTCCATTACCATTTTTCCTGGTCTCGCCTCTCCTAGCCCTTACGGTGCCGGCTATGCTTCTGCACTTGTGGCTGTCCCTGGTGCCGGTGCGGTAACCCTGGATCTTTGAGGTTTTGAAGCTTGGCCCTGCTGGCTTGCTCCTGGCTGAAAGCTGATGGCCAAGGCATGAGCCTGGGAGGGGATTTTTGTCATGCAAAATTAATTAAAGCCTTATAAGCATCCAGCACATTTTTGTATTCCTGCAAATCACAGAAATTCTGTGTTCAGTGTTTGTGGAGTGAAACAAGGTAACCTGCAGCCTGGCCATGCCCCGGTGGCTCTGAGCCCGTGGCAGCCCCACGCACAGCGTCATCCGTGGGGTGAGCCGAGGCCACCCGGCATCCCGGGCTGCTGGGGACGGTCCTGGCCGGTGCCACTCCGCAGCATCGTCCAGGGCCTCGCTCAGACTTGTTTTGGGAACAGGGTTGGTGTTGGAGACTGCTCCCAGATAAAGCGTACCAGGGTGAGGAGAATCACGGTGTTTTGGAGACAGTCAAGGTCCTGCACGCGTGGGCGAGCGGACGGCATGGCAGGCAGCGGCACGGGTCTCTTGGGGTTTGCTGGCATCCTCCGACTGCCCGAGCGCTGCCGTCACGTCGACGCAGCCTCCTGCTCCGCGATGGTCCGGCGGAGCCACGTGTCCATCTGGGTGAGGGTGTTCCCATCTGCCTCGCAAAGGGTGCTGGCTGCGGCCAAGCACAGCAGCGCTCCAGCCACCCACCTGCCTCTGAACCGACCCAGAGAGGTTTCGCCATTCTTTTTTCTCTGTCCTCATTTTTTCTTTTATCTGTGCTTGTTTTCCTGGCTGTGTTTGGACAGAGAAGGTGTTTCAGTGTTCGCTTTTTTGCTTTTAACTTGTTAACGGAGGGTTTGCATTTCAGCGTATAGTGTGTGTGGTGCTCCGGTTGTTTGGGTTTCAAGCGCTACAAAGGAATATTTAGCAACAGGTTTTGATTGCCACTTTCTAGGAGGAAAATCCGTTTTGAATATTTCCATTGTTATTAGGCTTTGCAAATATTTATAAAAATAACATTTTGGCCTCAGTCTTCCCTGAAGTGAAACCTCCTGGTCTGTTAGCGCGAAGCAGGGAGCGTTCCCCTGGTGCTGTCCCGGGAGGGATGCTTGTTTTCCTTCCCAAAGCACGAGCTTGGGAGGACGGGGAAGCCGAGAGGCAGGAGAGGAGGCACAGCAGAGCCTCGGCATGCCTGGGCTGCCGGTGGTGGACTGGGGCAGCAAAGGGTGGGCACGTAAGAGCAAAAAAGACACGTTTTTCTCTAAATACCAGATCTGTTTTGGTTATTTTGCTGCCTTAAAGAAAAAAGTGGCCAGGTATTTAGGCCCCAGAAGCTCTGTCTTGGTTATATTATTATCTTATAGGCAAAACCAAAATACTAGAGAGATCTGCAAAATGAAGGCTGCATTAACAGACGGGAACACAGGTACAGTACACCAAGTGCACTCCCTTATGGGTGCTGCGGTACAGATCAGCCTGGATGCGTGCTAAGCCCCTAGCACATGCAACATTTTATCTTTTACACGTGCAACACTTTTCTCACTTCCCATTGAAACCAGCCTTGTTCATAAGTTGGCATGGTGTGGAAGTAAATAGGTGTGCCAGCTGCAGAGAGAAATTCCTGTGCTGGGGAATGCTGGGGTCAGTGCTCAGACTCCTGCTGCTCCTGCGAGCTGGTATTTCTTCCAGGGGATGTAAATCTTGTTTCAAGGTATGAGCCAAACTCCTGACTAATGACTGTGAGGCGTAAACATTGCCTGTGGGTGAGGGCTCCTGTCTGCCTTCTGCAAAGAGCTGTAGGTCCTCCTTTGCTGCCCCTGGTGCTGGTGGGTGTCGGAGGCAGGACCTCCAGCAGCCGGAGCTCGCGGGGCGGTGAAGGTGTCTGCTGGTCTTCGAGGTGGCTGGGTCCCATCAGCAACACTCATGCGAAATTATTTTCTGATTGCAGACACAAGTTCTGCTCATCTTTTGCCTTGCTGGCAGGAAAGGTGGATGCTCTGCAGCTTGCTGGCTACTGCTGGTGGTTTCTGCCCTTCCGAGGAGACTGATTAATGCAGGGGTTTTAATTGTGAACTAAGTCCTGTTTCAGTGACCCATTTCCCGGCTAGAGCAGTCCCAGCCACTCTTCTTGTCCCTCTGTGGATCCTTTGTAGACTGACAGCTCTCGTGTCAAGCGAGCGTGGATTTGTATACATCACCAGTTTACTTTTGGGGTTGGATAATAACCTGCTTTTTAAGCACTTGCAGTAGTTGTGGCAGAGTCCTTTGTGTTGCTGGTTCACTGGCTCTCCCTGCGCTCAGCCTGGGAACCTTAGCAGAGTTGGTGTCAGACGACAGTACAGAAAATTGCGTATTCTGGTGTGTGTGACATGTGGGAAGATGGGCCTGTGGTGTCAATTTTAGAACCCCAACTCAACCATTTCCTTAGTTGATTATGTTTAAATCACAGCACTTTAGTTCGTTAGAGAAACAGAAAATGACCTCTGTATTTGGAGATACAGCCAAACTTCCCCAGCATTTAGGTGACTTTGGGTCTGAGGTTTTGGGTTGAATTCCCAGAATTATGCGCAAATTTGAAAGGCAGAGAGTTCTGACCATCCCTTGTCAGAAGGTGCCGTGCCAGTGGTTAGAGCTGCTGCTCAGTCCCCCACCTTCCCTGGTACACCCACATCCTCAGCAGCAACATCCATCCATCCCACCAAACTTCGCTGTCAATATATATTTTTACCGGAGGCTGTTGTGCTAATCAGTTTCCACTGTTTTGCTCAAATTTAAGGGTTTATTCTCACTTTGAACTGTGGGGAGTTAATGTCATATATTCTTGTCCATCGAATCAACCTTGTACCTTAGCAGTATAAAATAAACTGCTGTTTAAGTCCAGTGTCTCAGCTCAGATCTGCCAAATAGTTGCTGAAAGTACGGGAAAAGGACCATGTCCTGGTCCTGGCCTAATTCAACAATCATTCATGCAAAGTCAGTGTTGATGCCACATAATTTTCAAAGGAAAAAGCCTGTGGAAACCAGGCTTTCTGCTTGCTGCCTCTCCTTTCATCTGTCCGTCTTGGGTTCCTACTTCTTTAGTGTCTTTTATGGGTGACATTTGAAATAAAGGTGTCCCGGGGCCACCCTGCGGTCTCCGGGTTGTTCTGGCTGAGAGTGTCTGTCTACGAAGCAGCTGTCTACGCGTATCATACACACCAGCATGAGCTCCTTTGAAATGCAGACATTTAAGAGGGATTAAAGGTGTGGCTTTATCTTACATTATTTATAAGGCTAAAATGCAATCAGAGAAACATGGAAATAAAATGGATTATGTAAAAGCATATTAGGATTGAGCCACTGGCCTTTTAAAGCTAGCAGAGACTTCACCAACCAAAGGAGATGCGAAGGTGCGTGTTATAAAATTGACTGCTGCTTTTATGTGAGGTTTGGTTTGGCTGTGTTTAATAGATTTCCTTACTGATAGCCCCAAATGCTCTCACTGTGCGCCAGATCAGTTGGGACACCTTTGTCTGTAGGAAAATCATCTCGATTGGGCATCCATCCGTGCATGGTAAAGAAGAAATGATGTCTCTAATTCAGGACTTTTATTCCCTGCTGGGATTAAGCAATCCTTGTGTGTGTAAGGGCGGCACATTTAATTGCTCTCCACTACTGTCATCCTTTGAAACATGGAGAGAGAGGTTTGCTTCTCTCCCATCCCTGTCCATGGAGATGCGAGGACCTGCCCCCTCTTGCTGTGCAGAAGAAACTTACCCCAGTCCTTTACTCGGCCAAGCAGCTCAAGCCGGGAAAACTTTCACGTCAGCCGTCCTGAAATACAGACATCACAGTGACAGTGAAGTGCTTGTTTCCCACCCTAATTAGCTTAGCAGAAAAGGAAGACTAATTAGCCTGTGCTTGGCTCAGTGTGGGTCTGCTGTGTGCTGTTCCTAGGAGCAGAGCCAGCCTCCCTCGTCGGCGTTGCCCTCCGCTGCGTGGCTGCCTGGGGACGTTCAGGCAGGCTGCCCCGAGCTGCCTGCACACCCATCGTGCGCGGTGCGGTGCTGCAGCTCCCATCGAGCGTGCTCCCTCTGCTTTGTGGTGCTCCCGCATTTCCCCCTCCACCCCGATTTCACCCTGCAGGAGTCCCCCTGTGCGTTTATGGAAGCTGGCTGGCATAGGTGCTTTCCTGAGCAGGGAATCAGCAGCCCAGCGCAGTGCAGCAGTCGTGGGGCTGCAGGCACTTGAAGGCTTTCTCTGCACTTCCAAATTTCAGGCAGTATCTGTCCAGCACGTGGGAAGGGCTGCACTGGGGGTTAAGAAAGGGTTTTGCTTTACACTCGCCTGTATGAGATGCCTCCATACCTTCTTTGCAGTGTTGATGAAAATAGTCAAAATACTGAGTGATCTGGTAGGTCCTGCTGCTCCTTGTGAGGACCAGGAGTTGTTATCTTTTATAAAAATGCACAGTTATTATTTGAAGCGTACTTTACGATGCTTGCTTGAGTTTCCAGTGCCATGCGTAATGTGGAAAGTAACTTGACCACAGGAAGACTGCAATTCACATTAGCAACATACAGCCCAAACTCATTCCTGTAAGGTATGAATTTCAATTGATGCATAAACAAACATACACAGTGGATAGGCAGGAGACTGCACGATCAAAAAAGCTGAGGTTCCTTTTGTAGTCGTTTCCCCCAACATGTCGGCCTCAGCTTCATTCTCCGCTAATGTTATTTTTGAATACTTGGTCAATTAAACATTAGGATGGGATTTGTCTCACCTCTCTTTAAAGTCAGATATTTGGTCTCGGCTCTCCATACCTCTGTCTGCAGTCAGCATAGCAGGACAATCATGAATTACCTATCCTGTCGCGTCTCTGAAAGTTTAGGCCACTAAAACCTGAATTTAGGTGCTTAATTTCAAATAGGAAAGTTTTTGAAAACTTTCACCCCAGTCTTTCCGTGCTCGTTTGGTACTTTCTGTGGCAGAGGTGTGAGGATGCGGATGTTCCGAGGATGCGGTGGCGTCCTGCTGTGCAGCACCCCCCGCCCCTCTGACCAAATGCAGTGTTTCACACTGGGAGTGTGAAATCCTGTTTGTGGGCCTGCCACTGGTATGTTCTGCTTCATCTGCTTTCAAAGCCTGCTTTGTGTTTAATGACAGAAGGCTGAGCATATGTTCAGAAGGGGCGTTATTAGGAGCAATTCATTGCAACCTTGGTAATACTGGGATTTACAGTCTTCCAGTAATCTCTGGTGCCCATCAGGGTTGAGAAGATGCTCCCAAAAGCGGCTGAGGAGTTGAAGCCTTCTGAAAGGTTGTGTCTGGCTGATGCCCGCTGTCTCCGATCAGGGATGGGGCTGCTGGTGGCACCCCACCGGCTAGGAGTCCGGCAGCATGCTGGTGGTGCCGCCCCGCCGTGGGCTCTGTATCCTGCCACCCTGCTGAAGCGCCATCCAAGAGAGCCGTTGCCATCCGTGATTGCATCTGCATTTGTTACGAAGGCTGCCACTATGCCGGCTGTGCCGTCACTCCCCAGCCCTGCGGGATGTCAGCGTCGCTGCCCTAAAGCGTCGGCCGTGTGCACTGGGGGGTGCCGGCCAGACCCACGGCTCCGTGTTTGTTTCTGGTGCTCGCTTCTTTCCTGTGACTTTGTGCTGCAACAATTAACCCACAAGTCATGCTGGCCATCCCTTAGAGGTTCCCAAAATTGCTGGCAGGGCAGGTGAGCAGCGTGGGGGAGGCTGTGGAGGAGGGAAGCGCTGGGGCCATATTTCCCAAAGCTCTCCGGGCCATGCCGTGTTGCATGGCGCCCAAAATTCAGGTCCCTTAGGAATACTTCAAACAAGGCTTCCAGACACCGTCCCTTGATTTTAAGAGATGCAGAAGTCACAGGCCGGTCTTGTGTTCAAGCACCGGAGCTGACACACCACCCCGATGGAAGCACAGCGGCTCCAGGGAGCACACGGCTCCCCGGCAGGAACCATCTCCTTCGTGGCCTGGCAGCTTTTGTTGGCAGTGGGACCTGTGCCAAGGCTTGGAAAGAGAGCTGACCCAGCTGCTTTGAAATATGCTGTGTAAAGCAAGTATATCTGAACTCATACATGTGAATTTGACTTTTTTTTTGACATTTCTTCTCTGAGGCATCTTCAGCCACGGAAGTGCGTAGTAGGGACCTGGCAGATAGCATCTTTGAGTTTTTGCAGATAAGGATAATGAAGTGTGAGTATGATAAGGATGTACGATTGCTGGGAATAATATAGTTTTCCTTGCCAACTCCAACTAAGAATAAAGGCTGTTTGTGATCTGGAGCATGAAGCTTCCTCTGGGTCTGTCTGTCAGAGAGAATGTGCTTTGCTGTGGGGTTAGTGCTGCTTCTCCCATTGCTGACAGATCCTGTGAGCTTTCCTGTGGTGGTTCGATCAAGTTGATGACAGGCTGAGGTGGTCCCAACCAGCGCAAGGCAGGTTGCTCAGGGCTGGGTCTGGTTTGGCCTCTGAGGATGGAGGCTGCACAACCTCTCTGGGCAGCCCGTGCCAGTGTTGGATCATCCTTACTGTATAAAAGGTTGTTTTTTGGTTGGGTTTGTTTTTTTAATGTTTAAATGGAATTTGAGGTGTTTCAGCCTGTGCCCATTGCTTCTTGTCCCGATGCCAGGTTGGGGGCAGGTTGCTGGCGGTGGCGGTGCCGGTGTGGGATTAATTCTGCTGGTTGTCTTGGTCATATGCCGGCTGAGGGCTTTTTGGATCATCCTTACTGTATAAAAGGTTGTTTTTTGGTTGGGTTTGTTTTTTTAATGTTTAAATGGAATTTGAGGTGTTTCAGCCTGTGCCCATTGCTTCTTGTCCCGATGCCAGGTTGGGGGCAGGTTGCTGGCGGTGGCGGTGCCGGTGTGGGATTAATTCTGCTGGTTGTCTTGGTCATATGCCGGCTGAGGGCTTTTGCTCGTGCGCAGGCTCGTTTTCATTCAGTACCATGCTCTGCTTTCGGTGTGAGCCCATGAGCTGTTTAACCTAATTACCATCCCAGGGATAGCCTGAGCTCCCAGCGTGGGAAGCCGAGGAAAGCCGGAGCTCGATTTAACAAAGATATCTTCATTTCAGCACTTCTGAAGAGCTCTGTCTGCGGTGCGTGCCCAAGTGACTTAGACATTAGAAAACCAGACTTTCACTCATGCGTGATGATGCCCTTGCACGTAGGTGCCACTTGGGGTGTGTAGCAGGCTGTACGGGTAATAAATAAATGTGCCTCCAGGTGAAGGAATTACGCAGCTTTCAACGGGGGCTGAAACGTTACCAGAAAAGAGTCTTCTTATAAACAGCTGTTTTCAGGTGTTTCTCTCTGTCGGTATTTTTAAGCTCAAATCTATTCTGTTTACTGATTTTGCTGACAGCCAGCCCAGCTCCTTCTGCCTGGGATTCTCAAGTCAAGGTCCTTGGTTATTTAGTCAAAGACTGTGAAGCGTAATTGAATCCAGCTTCCTCCTCCGTAACCATCCTGACTCTCTAAGTAATTAAGAGGCAGTTTATAGTCCGCAATTAAGGACAGCAGCTCTGGCTTAAAGAAGCCGAGGAAGAGCAGGTATGTGGAGTGGTTCCCATTTCTATGCCGTGGGCTGGGGCTGCGGTGAAGCACGGCGTGCTGCCAAGCCTTTCTGCTCAGGTCTTCTGTGTGACAATACTGTCCCTGCTCCCTGCCAGTATTTCAGTGAAAGTTAGGAAATGTGCTCGAGCTATTTTAGAAACTGGGGTTTCTCCATTCAGTAGCCAGATTCACGGGCGGATAGACACAAACGCATGCAACCTCTTCGAGCGGAGTGCAGCTTTTTAATCGCTTGTGGAGTGCCTGGAGGCTTGTTTGCTGCTCTGTAAGAATTGCCTGTTAAATGGTGACAGCTAGGTTGGCTTGAGGTCTCTGCTGGTAGACCTCATCCTGGCAATGCTGTACTGGATAACTGATTTTAGGGGTGATTTAGGGAGGAAATGCTGGTTACGTGTTGGAGATAAAGACAGAAGAGGCATTCTGCTGGGTTTACCTGACTTGTTTGAAGTGTGCTAGTGCTGTGTAATGATCGCAGCTGTGTGGCTGCTGCACAGAAGAAGCAGGCGAGGAGATCTGCTAAAAAGATGGGAAGTTGTTTATCTAGGAGTAACGATTTTGCTGAGTCTGTGTGCTCGGATGTGTGTTGCATGGGCAGCACATACCTTATGGACCAGAGGGAACTTGCAGACCCCCCCAAGCCCCTTTTGCAAAAAGCAGTAATGCAGATTCCTTGGCAGTAAAATCAAAGCCCGTTTGTACAGTGTGCAGGTCTGTGACTCCTCTCTGATTAGGGTCACTGCTGAACTAAGGCCCTGTCCTAAAGGGGAGGCTGGATTCAGGCAAGCGATGCCTGGATGCTACTTGCTGTCAAGCAGTGTCTGAAGATGCTAGCTGCGCCCATGCGCATCAATAAAACCCCGCAGGCGTTCTGCTTCGCGCTGCCCTGGCAGCTCCTTCTGGGCGCCGTTGAAGTTGTGAGGGTTCACATATTGGTGTGGTCAGTGCTTAAATAAATCCAAACCCTTGTATAAAGGAAATGGGCAGCGCTTTTGGTTTTCCAGCGATTTCCTGAGCCAGCCTAGCAGGGTGGCACTTCAATGAGAGAGCAGTGGTCAGGAGGCAGCTGCCCTCTCCCGGGGCTGGGGCGCAGCGAGGGCGGGCAGGCACGGATCAGCCCCTCGCCCTCCTGCTTGCTTTGCTATCCTCAGGGTTAGAGACACTTAAAAACCTCTGCAAACGGCCTTCTCTTGTTAGTAGGGGTTAATCAAAAGAGCATTGCCGCTTAATTTGGGGCTCTTAAAGAGCAGCAGAGCCTTCTGGAAAGGCATTAGATAGCTTAACCTCCTTTTTTTCTACTTCCTCTTCTTTTGTTGATATTTACAGTGTCAAGGTCATAAAAAGAGAATTACAGGAGGGGAGGGCTGTGTGCTCTGAGCTTTCTTTCATAGGGGTGAGGTATTTGCCATTTGCCTGAGAGTTTTCCCAGGAAACCCAGTCTCGTTCTCCCAGGACGTCCTGTCTGGACGGTTGCGCAACAGCCTCCCGCTCACCATTACCTGATTAAATTTTTCACTGCAGTGACAAAGCATAAAGGGCTTATAACACAGTGGGTCAGATTTTCAGCTGGTGTGAGCTGATGCTGTCCCCTTGCCGGAGCCGAGAGCCTGGAGGAGCAGAACTGTGGTGCTTGCAGGGAGAGAGCTTTTGCAGGTGATGTTGGGAGCTGGTAACGTTGCCATGTGCTGTACAGAGCCCAGACAAAGCTCACCTACGGCTCCGTCCTCCCGAAGGGAAAGCGGTTGGTTTGTACCAAGGCTGGGGTGGTCGGTGCTGGCATTTGCTGAGCGCTGAGTCTCCGCACCAAGGGTTCGTAGCAGCCAGGCTGCCTCCCTGTGCCTCTGCGCTGGAGCAGGGAGAAGGACCGCTGAATCTGTGCCTCTAATCAGAGCCTAGGCTTTACAGCATCTTCCCTGGGAAATGGAAAATATTCTGATGAACTCAGGGAGAGAGGTTTATGGTCAAGTAGCAGACAGCTTCCAAAGCATAAGCTAGACAGTGATAAAATGTGTATATATTCTTCTAATATCAACATGACCTGAGTTTTGTGAACACCTGTGGATTTGCTCCATCTCTTTGGCAGCGAGGGAGGGATTTGAGGGATTTTAGGAAGATTCAAAGGTTTGGTCACCTAAACCTACTGTCCTTTTAAGCACTGTGGGTAACCTGCTTGGCTTCCAGCTCCTGCTCTACAAGTGCACACTGTTTCCTACCTGCCTACCCCATGCTGGTGCCCTGGCAACTCCAGGGTGTCCCTAACAGACATTGTCAGAGAAACACTGATATTCAGGCAATTGAATCCTGCCCTTGACAGCTAGCATCCCTGGTGTGCTCCAGGCAGGAGACATAAGCGTGTCACGTTTCCAGTTGCTCTATGGTTTATAAACATTATCAAAGGGATTTTTGATGAAGTACAAATTTCCACTGTTTACAGTCTTCATGCACCGGGAAAATCACGAGGTGGATATCTTGGAGGGTGAGGAGGTGAAATACCTCTAAGATAAAAAGATTAAATTAGAAACATATTTGTGGATAAACAGAGGCCATTGTAGTACGTGTGTTATCATCAGGTGGGAAATCCTGTGGGAACCAGTAATAAAGACGACCCTGGGAGCGTGACTGGAGCTAGAGAGAAATCCACCGGCTGGCACGTTGGCGTAAGCCCTTTGGGCAATGACTTTTCTCCTTGTGCCCTGGCACATCCTATCGATGAGGAATCAGATGATAATTTTCATCCTGCCATAAAGAATGAAGCTAAGAATGGAAAAACAAGAAAAGAAATATATCCATTGCAGTGGGTGTGCTGTGAATTTGTACAGCACCTGCACAGAGTTAAGCCCTGATTGAATACACAAAGCAGGTTTAGGTATTTGTACATAGCATGTATAAAGAATTAAGCCTGTATTTCTGTGTGTAGGTATCCGTGTATGTGTGGTACAGACGGGAAGTTTCCAGAAATTTGGTATTCGTCTTCTCACAGATATTAAAAATAGCATCCAGAATTGCCTCATCATTTTCCAACATACGCATTTTGAGCAAGTAACTTTAACGCGCAAGTCTCTGCGTTAACAACACTTTCTTTGGTTCACGTGTGAGCGTTGTGTTAGGTAACGTGTATTGTAAACGACTCGCTGACTTACTGTGAGAGTTTATTAGAAGTGAATTAGAAACCGTGCAAGGAAAGCCGAGGTCTATGAAGTGTCAGTGACTCTGGTGCACACTGGAAACTTCAGCACGCTGATCATAGCAGGAGCCCAGAAAATGCGGTTAGGGCTTTATTTGGAAAAAGTAACCTAGTAGAAGCTTTTATGGGAAAGTTCAAACATTTATTGGTCTAGCATCTACCTTTCGGACTGGTTTTGGGATGACTGCAGTAAAAGCACTTAAAGAATAACCAAAGTGTGTTTCCCAAAGTGGAGCTTTTCCGAGGGGGGTTTTGTCCCACGCCCGGGAGCTCAGCGGGGTTTCCGTAAGGCTTGCGACCCTCTCGGTGCCACGTGGCCAGCTCAGCGTGCCAGACTGCGGGTCTTTGATCCCAGATTTTGGGGAGGAGAACAAACGAAGCACTGCTGGGGTGAGGGGGGTCGGCTGTGTCCACGCTGGTCCTTAATACTGCTTATACTGAGAAGAGCATCCTGAGGCTTCGGGGTTAAAACCCATGCAGGGTGAGTGAGGGAAGTTTATGCTTGTAAAAATTAATTTACTTAACCAAAGAGCTGGTGGCTTTGTAGCATCTTGGGTCACTATGTGAAGTCTGCTTGCCTGCTGCAGGAGCTATTTAGTGGCAATAAATACCTGTAGAAAAAACGATGGAGACTGATGTAATGCACGTGTCTGAATTCCCAATGCACCTTTGGTTGGTTTAGTACAAAATAACGCGTATCATGACCGGGTCACAATAGTGAATTCTGGTTCTGTGAGAGGCAGGGGAATATTTTTGCAGCACACGTGCACTGTTGCGGTTGCATTTAGGACAGCGTTGTGTGTGCCCTCGTGCAAGGAGCCGCGCACAGCAAGTCGGTGTTTCAGCAAACCTGTGTGCAGCGCTTGAGGCCATTTCCCTGCTTGCAGCAACTCTTCATTTATATTTCATGCCAAGTTGTCTGGCAGGGCGTGTGCTACATAAACGCTAATGTATTGTTCAGTTTGACATCTGTAGTGCTGTAAAATGTCCGTCTCGAGCAGGGAGGATGAAGAGGAGGCAGCGGGAACTTGCCGGCGAGGGCGACACGTGGACACATTCGGGATTAGGACACAGCAAGGGCAGCCGGTGCCCATCAAGGACGGGTTTTCGAGGAAGGAAACAAAGGGAGGAAAGACAGAGGTGTTTGCTCAGTGGCCACGTGTGATTGTTCGGTCA
Source organism: Fulmarus glacialis (assembly GCF_000690835.1). Taxonomy (NCBI): domain Eukaryota; kingdom Metazoa; phylum Chordata; class Aves; order Procellariiformes; family Procellariidae; genus Fulmarus; species Fulmarus glacialis. The sequence goes on from NW_009225587.1 coordinate 66,884, forward strand.
AATCCCAATGCCTCATACTTGGCAAATATTTGGAGCCTAACACTTGAACACTGAAAGGCAAAGAAAAAAAAAAAACTTCAGGAAGGATACATGAAAATGTGACTGGTGAAACAGCAATTATCAGGGCTGGTAGATTGAAGATGCATAATTTTTAGGCACTTAAAATTATTCATATGATGTGCACGCATATATGTGCATGCTTGTGCGTCATGCATTTTTACTGACTCTTTTATTGTCAACCCAGGCAGACATAATGTCAGGGAGCCTTGGGGGGTCAGTTGTAACGGAGTAAAAGACAAAGCAGTCTTGCTGTATGAAGTAGTTCTCATTATGGGTAGAAAGTGACACGTTTGTGGTTTACTTTGGCTTCCCGTACACCTCTTCTGTTGGGTTGCAGTGGTGCCTCCAGTAGTTAGACCTGTAAATATTTCCAATGTAAACCAAAGTTTATAGCTTGCCTTAAAAATTCACTTGGGATTGAAGCTTGGCATATGAGAGCCTTTTCTTGTGTTTACATTTTTACGTGTAACAAGCTTTCAGATAAATTGCTTTCATTGTTCATCAGGTACTTGAGTGCACAAAGGAGGGACGCAAATAGTTTGCAATTTTTTAAAAAGTGCTTATCACTTACCTACTCTCTTCTAGGCAGCATGAAGCAAAGCGCAGAGAACTGCACCCGCTGGGAGTCTGGGAGGACTGTCAGGCAGAGAAGAGAGCTCAGCTATGTGCAGGGAAAATTAAAAATAGGCGCTAAAGGCTACTTCTGCTGTGGTGAACTCTGAGCACCTGGTCAGTGAGTTCACGTCTGCTTCAGAAGAAGAGGAGTTTTGTCTGAGACGTGGTTTTGCGAGGAGGGCTCATGCTGACATCGTCGGAGACATAAAACCTGGGACTGGGACGGTGGCCAGGCTTTTTATCCCTGAGTTCATTTATTTTTCTTGGTTTATTCAGCCCTTAATATTATTCAAATGAAGATTTTGTTTCTAGACCGACATAAATCAGGGAAGCTGCCAACCTACACTGTTTCCTCTGTGTCTTAGGACTAAAACGCGGTGGCCGTGTGGGTTTTATTCGCCTTTAGTTTTTATTCATTGTCTATTTTAAATAGTGTATCAACTTAAGCAGGAGCAGAAGGGTGGGCTGGGGCGGGTATGCAGCCTCTCCGTTGCACTGGTGGGTACCCCTGGGGCGCTTGTCCCAGCCTGCGGGCGACGATGAAGTGCAGGAGGTGGAGGTGGCCGGGTCATAGCCCCCCCGGAGCGACCGCCCGCCTGCCCTCCATGTGAAATAGGCAGTTCTCACATTTTCAGTGGAATTTCCTCTATTTCAGTTTGTGCACCGTGTGTGTCAACATATTTTATTCTGGTTTTGGGGGGCTTTTATGATTTTATGTTTGTGTGTTGATGGTGTTTGGATTTTGCCTTGTGTTTGTGGGCACTTTAAAATAGAATAGTTCAAATATCAGTAGGCATTGGCATAAGAAACTCACTTTGAATAAATTACATGTATTTATATCCATATGTGTATGTATATGGGGGAAAAGGTGCATTCATAGGTATGAAACTGTTCTTTCACTGAATTCAGGCTTTTTTAGTTGTGCTACCATACAAATCTAGCTATGCAATTATAATCTTCAATGTGATATTCTTAAAACGGTAGGTTGAGAAAGCGAGTGCTTTCTTTTTTCATTTAATGTACACTAATGTGAAAAATAAAAGCTCTTCTGTTTTAGAAACATTCTTATGGATTCCAGACAGAAATCGCTATGTTTTTCCTTCCTATATAGGCGTTCAGTAGAGCGATAATACAAGGGCATGAGAGGAAAAGAAAGTGCACGTGATAGCACAAAGCCCACTTTTTGTTAGTTTTGTCTCTAATTCCAAAGCACTTCTTCCACCTTATTGTTACAGGGAAGAAGCTTCAATGATGTTGGAGTATATTTTTGCCACATGCCTTTAGTGTAGGCCCAGCGCTAAATGGAAGAGTTTCTGGGCAGCAGCTTGCCCTTGAATGCGTGGGGACAGCGATACCCGCCTGGGTGGCGTGGGCTTTTCACCCGTCTCTGCTGAAAAAGCAGGATTGCTGCTTCCCCCGGCTTTCACCGTGAAAGTTTCCTGCTTGTACGTGCGTGCACGACGGGTGTGAAAAGTGATAAGCTCTGGGCTTGGGGCAGCTGAGCGCGGGCATGATTGCTCCTGCTCTTGTTTCCCGTTGTTTCTGGAAAAGGGAATTGTCCCTCTGTCGCCGTTGAGGCGGCGTATTGCTGCTCTTTGAACCCTGTGGGCTTACCCTACATCACCTGTGCATTTATGGTGGGAAAAGACTTGGGTTTTCTATTGAAGAAGTGCATGTGGGATGATTTGTGATCATCAGCTGCTTTGAAAATTGCAGTTAGAGGAAATTTAACTGCTTTTTTATTATTTCATCGAGACCTTGCCGCTTTTACCCAACGAGGTTGACTTTGCAGACCGTGAACAGGTCATCGCTTTAGGTGGTGGTGAAGTTGGGAACCCTCTGTGCGGGAGGAGAGGTCGGAGGTATCGCGTTCCACCCACCCTCTGCAAATCACTTCTCTCATTCTCAGGGTTGTAATATAAAATGGTGCTCCAAAATGTTCAGCTTGTGTACGGGTAGCATCCTTCTCACCTCGTTACCCTGCTGGCTGGGCCATCATGGTTGACTCCTGCCCAAGGCACCCCCTCACCACCTCAGCTTTTCCTGCAGGGTGCTTGGGGCTGACTCTCCTCCTCTTGAAATCAAGGGGCTGTTACACAGCACCGCTTTATTTCGCAGATGAGATTTACACCTTTGGAAAGAACGCGGCCTTTGAACCAACTGTTCTTTGCAGCTGCTTTTATGCTGAGATTTTGCAGTCGTCTTGCGTGCACAGATGGCAGATGGTTTTTGGCAGCCGCTGATAGGTGCTGCTGCCCTTAATTTTAATTTTTCTTTCCAACAGAGTGATTGATGAACAGCAGTTCGGTTATACAGGTAGCTCTGCAACATTTGCTCTTATTTCCATAGGGTTTGTAGTGAACAACGTCACAAGGGGATGGGATCCTCTGTCTTACAGTAAAGCTTTTTTTCAATGAGATCCGGATAAAAGTTTAAGAAAACAACCAAAACCCATCAGCATGTTTGGGATAACTGTTGAGAGGCTCAGGCTTCGCCCTTCTCTACTGCTGCGTGCCAGTGCAGGGTCAGAAAAAGTGTAAAAATCGCTGAAAACCCTCGTCTATATGTCTTTCACCGTTTCCCTGTCCTGCAGCGTCCAGCAGCCGGGGCAAGTGCCTGGTGCCGTGGTCAGCCGCCCTGCGGCGAGGACACCACGACTCTGTGCAAGTCCGAGCACAGCCTTTAGCGTATATATTTTGGTTCTTTGGGAGACACTTTCTCAGACATTTCACTAAAATGGCTTTAATTTTGGATTTTGTGGTTTGCTTTATCAGTAGCGAGTGCCTTTGAATGATTCAATAAAGCCACGGGGTTTGCTTGGAGCAATCTTCTGGGCTGGGTGAATCAGCGGTGAGTTGGGCTTTGAAGCTTTTGTAGCATGAAGCTATTTTTCAGTGGTGAATTAATAAGGTTTCAGCTTTTCCAAAATGTGAAACGCATTAGGCCGAGTCTGAATTTTTGAAAGAAACAAACAGCTCTGTGGTAGCAGCAGTCGTCCTGGGCCACCAAAACCTTGGAGAGGTTTCCCAGATGAAATTTCAACAGTGGCGTCAGGGAAGTCATGACAGCCCAGCAAGACCCCACTCGCTGCGTGCTCCCACGGGGAGGCGAAGGGGTTTTGACGGAGGACACGAGCTGTGGCTGTGTCTACACGGGGACGAGCCCGGAGTAGCAGGGGGGAATGCCGGGAGTCCCGCTCGCTCCTGCAGCTTCATGCGCAGCAGCGTTAAACGTCTCCATGTCGGTGCTTTCATCTGTAGTGCTAGTATTTATAGTGTGGGGGTTAACCTCTGTGAAGAGCTTTGAAGTTAAATGCTAATTTATTATAAATATGGAAATAATGCTGATAAAACCAAGCAGAGAAGCAGAGTGAAAAGCAGCACGTGGAAGCTCAGAGGAGGGGTGATGAGCGTGGCCAGACGTGGAGGGGCTCGGGGAAGTCGTGGAGAACCGCAGTGATGGTAAAACACAGGCATTGAAACACGCCTCTTGGCATCTGAGTGTCGGCCTTGCACGTGGACGTCGTCCACCGTTGCCGCGTGGGGCAGGGACCCCTCGGCTCTCTTGTTGTGAACGTCTCCGGGCTGTGCTCCGTCAGGATTCAGGGCTGATGTGCTGCCAGCAGAACTGCTGCTAGCTGGGCCGTTTGTCTGTAAACACCCAGGAGGTGACTGACCTCCCAAGAAGTATTTACCCTTCCCTGCCGCTGGATTTCTGGATGGTTTAGTCCTTCCTTGTCTGCTGGGGAACTGCGGGTACTCACAGCAGTTTTCTGGATCCCAGCTTTCCCCTTTGATATATAAAGTGGACGTTGCTGGACGACCTCGTCAGGCCCACTGAGATGTACGTGGGGAATCACAGATCCGGAGTTAAAGAATTTGCCTTGTTTTTTTCCAATCATTTTTCCGAGGATGAGCTCCGTGTGAGCATGTCCCCACTGCAGCCGCAGGCCGTGATGACCCCCCTTGCTCCGTGTCCTCTGAGCAGGGTCGCTGCAGCCCTCCGCAAGTCACCCCGTGCTGGCGAGTCTGATCCGGCCCTTTGCAGTGCTCTCCCTGCAGAGCCGGCATGTGTTTAGGAGGAGAAAGGACTTGTGCAGTGAGAGCATTGGTATTTTTAGATCAAAGACCAGTTTAATAAAAAAAAAAAACCAAAACAAAACCCAAACAAAAAAGAAGGAAGAAGATCAGAACAATAGGTACATTTAATTTTAGCCTAGCTTGGATTCCTCATAAAGTCAGCGAACTCTGAGATTGCTTCATTTGCCTCTAGCTTTCCTAAATAAACACACCATAGCAGGACTAAGAAGTTAAGTAGCACAGAAAATTGCAAAAAGTTAAGTTTTAATATTCTTGAAGAATATTAAGGGCTGTTTTATGGGCCAGGTCCTGGAATTAAATTTTAATACTGTACAAAAATATCGAGGGTTGTTTTAGTAGGCAGCTACTGAAGTTAGTAATAGACTTTTTTTCTTTCTTTCCCTTGCAGAAAGGGTCAGAGTTAGGGCCAGGGAGGGATGGGACGGGAGGGTCTCCTCCTGGGCAGTGGGGGTCGGCAGTGCTGCAAGCTGAACTTCTCCAGTGACGGCAAGTGAGGCGAGTTTGGGGCCGGGGTCTAGTTCTTACGGAGTTTTATCCCAGGCTAAGCAGACCTGGTTGCCACCAACCTCCTGCATTGCGGCGTTGGGTGATCTGGTCGGTGTGTGTTTCACCTGGGAAGTATTTTGAGATGAATTGTGCTGTACCAAGGCTTTAGATGTTGTAGATCTTTAGTAGACCTCAGGTCAGAAGTATCTTAAGTGAGTGGGATGAGTAAGGAGGTCTCACTTGTGATGGCTTCATGGCCCTGAGTCAACATCAAGCAGCCACTGTTTCCTCTGGAGTTGGTTATTCCAGCAGAGGACAAGAGCTGAGTAGCTGCGAGTCATCCTTCATCGCTCAAGCCTTAAAGGATGAGTACGAAACCCTGGCTTGTCGCTGCTGCCTGTGCGTCCTCTGTTCAGTAAAGAAGATGTCTCTTTGTAACATTATAAACTGGTTTCTTTTCACAGCGACTAAATTTAGAAAATGTGAAGGAGCATTTACAAACTCAGAAATCATACATATCTGACAACGAAGGGTGACAATGTCAATGTCTTTATGAATATACATGAACAGATCTGAACTGCATGTTATGTTGCTTTCCATTCTCTTTTTATTATTTTTGGAATTTGGTTACTTTTGGATCCTGGTTTCTGGGAAGATATAGGCACCTCACAGTGCCAAGAAGTAAACCTGGATCCACTCAGGAGCTGGTGTTTCGTTTTCAGACTTGCTCTAGCCAGGGAAGGGGGCTGCTCTGTCTCAGTTTTATGAAGGTGGGAGGTATGGATTTGACTTATGAACCAATTTTGGATCTACTTTGTAAGAACTCACTAGATATTAATAAAAGCTTAAAATAGTTCAGGCTGTGCCTTAAAACAGCCCTGACTGTAATGCCGAAAAAAGTAAGATTGCAGCTCATCATGGTGGAGACAGTGGAGATAAAACCAGGAGAGCTGGAGGCAAAATGCAATAGACGTGGCTGTCATGAAACTCTGCGAGGAATTGGGAAGTTTAACTGATGAGCTGGAGAATAAGCTCAGATTAGGAAGTTCCAGGTGAGGATGGGGGGTCCTTGAAGTCTGCAATTGCTGGAGTAACGAGCAGAGCTTTGATGTCGGTATGTAAATCTGAATCTAATTTACAAGGGCCAAGAATATTGTTTTAAATGTATTAAAGCCCTGATCTTTTTCATCAATACTGTTGTGAAGCCAAAAACTACCCAGGTTTGTTTTTCTGTCTCTCTGGTAGTAGTGCAAGTCAGGAATAATCCCAATCAGAAGAAGGGCCGGGAGGAGAAAGCGAGCTGGGAATTAGGTCTCGGGAATATAAGCTACTCTGCCAGGTCTCAGAGAGGTGTGGGTATTAGCCTGCACCCTTCCCTGCTACGCTGGAGATGCGGTAGTTGCACATAAGGTTTGCTTGGGCTGAGGATACCTTTATTTCATTTAAAGTTAACAGTGACATTGTGGAAGTGGAAAGTTTAACTCTTTGCCGAAACCGCTTTTAAATTTTGTGTTCCTCCAGCTCTGAAGTTCGTAGCATTGGCTGACTCGCCTTGCCTTGCCAGGCTGAGCTTTGCTGCCATACCAGCACCTGGAGCGATGCAGGGCTGGCTTTTCCCATCACCATCCGGCGGATAGGAGTAGGCTGGTGGAAACATCTCGTATTTTAGTGGTACACGTGCTCCAATTCTCTTACTAACATATGCGGGGCCGTTCATGGGAACAAATGGATCAGGAGTACTCTGTCGTGTTTGTTGCTAGCACATTAATATCATGATAAAAGGGATTTAGACTTAAAGATGATAAGTTTAATAGGAAAGAGCAACAGCCTGATGCTATTAGTTAGCAATGCTTATGCTTTTGAATTAGTCAAGTTGCTGCTACACATTTTCCAAAACATTGAGCCTTTTAATTCTTTTAATTAAAACGAGGAATAAGTTAGAAAAAAATACAGCTCAGTCATCCCACCACCAGCATCTAGCCTGCGGTGCTGACGCTGGTGTGACCTGGTCTGCAGTTCAAACCTGTAGTTGTGTGCTGGTTCTTTCCTTAGCAAAACCGCAAATGCTGCTGAACGTTTCGATATTTCTGTAATGTGAATAAACTCAGCCAGTTGGGCGCTTTATCCCTCTGCAGCGCGTGGGCTACTATTTCAGCGTTTTCTCTGCATAATGCTGATAATACGTGGTGCAGCGGGAGCGCTTTGCCCCGTGGCCCGGGGCCACCACGTGTGGCCACCAGTGACTCTGTGGGTTGAGCCGATGCCCCCCTTTTCTGTGGAAGGGGATGGCGTGCAGATCCCCAAGGGCCAGGTTCGAAGCCAAGGGTGAAGCCAAGCGCCATGGCGGTGGTGCCTAACTCTTGCAAATCAGTCTCCAAAAAGAGACTCTAGTGCCAAAAAACGGAAATGGAAGCTACGCAGTTTCCATAATAAACTCAGATGCTCTGTCGACTCAAAACCTAATTTGAAACTGCTTCTCTCTGGAGACTTCTGGGGGACAGCGGTAAGAAGGTTACAACCTGCACGAAATTTATTCAGGGCAGCAAAGTGCAACCCACAGCTTTTACCTTGAGTTACGGAGGAGTTCGGCTCTCAGCGACGAAGCTCTTTTTTCGGGGGTGGCACGTGAAGTGCAAAGCTGAGAAGCCTGCACTAGCGTCCTGCTTTCCTCCGGCTGCTCGCGGCCAGAAGATAATGCTGCTGCGTGGGAAACGGCGTTTTCCTGCCCTGTGCTGGACCACTGCTCTCGCCATCAACTGAGACGGGTGAAATCATCTCCTCGGGATGAGGCTAAATCTTGACGCGTCCTGGTACACAGCATCGTTACCGAGTCATCTGGCCCCGTGCTTCAGAGAGGCTGTCAGGGCTGCCAGTTTGGATGGAGCTGGGCTTTGTTTCATAGGTTAAAAATACATATATTTCCTTGATGCGCTGTTGGTTTTATTTTTAACTCTTAAGCAATTTAGTATTTTGTAGGTCTGCTAGTATTTCCCCCAGTTTTCCATCTGCTACTGTGATTAATTTAAGTTCTAGCTTTATAATGCCAAGGCAGAGCAAACGGAATGGAAACCTTACCTATATTATTTGGCACGTAGCAGTAGACATGAATAACTTTGGAATTTGTGGGGAAAAAGAGAAGTTATGTGTTTTTGGAGCCAAAATATGATTGGAAACCAGTCCTTGCAGACAGCACGATGCCGGCTAGGGTCTAGCTGCAGTTACTTTTGAGTGCAGTGCTCCAGATTTGTGTTTGTAGGTGTTTCTGAGGAGTCGGAAACCTCACTCGGAGGCTGTAAAGCGGCAGTGTGCACCGATTTCCTATTGCCTTGCAGACATCAAGGCAGAATGACGTGCCACACGTTTGCTTTTTTTTCCTCTATTCAGTCCTAGAAGCGGTGTGACGTAGTGGAAATTTGCAGTATGGTGAGGAAGGTGGGACTAATTTCCTAAGGCTGTGAATCTGTGGGAGGAGGGACTGGAGCAAAGCTGCAGAGCTCACCTGGGTGCAGATGCTCAGCCTGGACCGATGGGCATCAGGGTTTTACTCAGGGCTGCGTGACCCGGGGTAATGACAGGGTGCAAGAGGCAAAAGGTGCAAGAGGGAGGCTGTATCATGGCTACTATGCGGTCCAGCATGGGAGCCGTGGCATGGCCCCAGCAGCCTCTCAGTTAGTGCCACCATGCAGCTTGTCGGACTCATGGCACTGACTTGAATTAAAAATAGCTTGACCAGAAACGTTATTTTTAATCTAGATCGCGTTCAGTACGAGCCATGCAGGTGTGTGCGCGGGGCTAGCCGGGGATGGGGATGGGGACGGGGATGCAGAGCAGTGGGGTACAAGACAGTGGGGCTGCTCCAACTGCTCTTGCCACTAAAAGAAATGGTATTTTATGGCCCAAGATGGGTATCCAGTATAATGGTGCAGTTCTTCTTCCCGAGCTGATCAAAGTTTGCCCTGCTGGCAAAGGGCCTCTAGCTGCATAAGTGCTGGTGGTGACATGGGTAAGGGATAACCTGGCTAGGGACACGGGCAGGAGAGGAGAGAGTGGGGCCATCCCTTCCGGCAACAGCAGGGATTTAGATTGTATCAGGAGTGGAATAGTTACACTATCAAAAGCCTTCAAAGCATGAACTCTAATTAGGGTAAAGATGGAAAGAGAAATCACAGGTCATAGACCTGCAGTTAACTAAAAAATGCTGGTATGTGTGAAGCCCATAGTCATAAGAGCTGGAAGTGGTCAGGAGACATTTGTGAGTCATTTCACTGATCCACAGAGAACAAGAAATCCAGACTGCTAATGCATCTGGTTAGTTATGACTAGAATCAAAACTATTGCAACTGGTAAGGGCCAGCCAGCCAATTCAGTAGCCGCCTTTGCCATAGTTACTGATGCAACAGCTAAAGGTTATGCAATTAGATATAGTACACTTGGATTTCAGAAAGCCAGTTGGTATAGTGCCATGCATAAACATAAAGAAAATATATTGCTTCCCATTTAAGTAAAAATATCATGGTTCAGAAACTAGTTTTCCAGCAGGGAACGGTTGTTAACAGTAAGACGAGCATTAGTCCAGGTTTTAGAGAAGGTAGGATCTACACCTGCATTATTTTGTGCAAGGAAACAAGGGTTGTTTGGTACAGCTGCTGACAACCTTGATGAAGGTGTATGTTGAGCCCGGTCAGGTGTGCTGCGGCATGGGCCTGGAGGCTGCAGGAGAGCTGAGCCGAAGGACAGGGAGCTCCGGGGGGTCAGGAGATCCGATTCAGCAGATGTAGACGGGGAGAAGGACGTGCGTGGTGCAGAAGTAAACCTGCATGACAAGCGGAGAGCCTCAGGTTGTGAGTGAGAACGTCTTGTGATAGTTTCCAGTAAACGAATGCAATTTGATCCAGTTGCTAAGAAAGCCATTCAAACTGATTTATGTATAAAACATAAAAGTTAATGTCAAACTGACTCTGCCAGCATGAAAAGCCCTTGTCCAAGTGCATTCTCTCCTTGCCGCATGAATGATGAGGCCAGAGGGGCAGCAGACAGCAGAAGTAATAGTTTCCTTCCCAGTTCCCTCCAGAAGAGACGAAGGAAGGGGCTAGAGGTCTGGGGCCGTGGTTTGCCTCAGCGGAGGGTCCTGTCCAGAGCATCGTAATGGACTTGCACACAAGCAGGTTTCAAAACTGCTTTAAATCTCTTCTTGAGAAGTGAGTAGGTGCAAATCATCCACTGCTTACACGCAGGGATTTGAACCTGGTTGCACACAATGTATTCATAAATAATTTTACCTGTTGGACCAGGGCAGGGGGTATCTGAAGTGAATTGCAGTAATTGTTGAAATACATGAAATGGTTGTGTGCAGCAAAACGGCGTGGAGTGAAGGAGTTCATGTTTCAGAATGAGATCAGATTTAATTCATTTCGAAATGAGATCACTGGAACCTGCTGCCTGGGTCTTGTTTTCCCTGTTTCAGGCTTTCATCTGTGCTGAACTCTTGCCATGACTGAATTCTGCAAAGGTTTCCAGGCAGGTTTCTTGTCTGAGCGCCAGCCTGGTTGGGTAAGCTGATTAGCTATAAGAAGATCAGAGTTTGACAAGGGGTGTATTGCAGGTAAACAGTGAAGCTTTTCCTATAGCTGAGATTTAGCGTAGCTATGAAATATGTTTGCATCCTCAGAGGTAAGGAATGGTGCTTGAAGAAGCCCCAGGAAAAATACCAAGAAGTGCATTAGAATGATAAGTAGAACTGATAAGGTACATGGTGAGAGACTGAGAGGAGAATCAAGCACAGATATGATCACAGCCTATAAATACTGTCAACATGACAGCACAGATGAGCAAAAGGAAGAGTATTTGTTATCTGATGGAAAACAAGCTTTAGGAAGAGCAGTCATCACAGCAGCAGGGCGGTGGAGGGCATCCCCAGGAGCGGGTGACGCTCCTCAGCTGGGATGGAGGGAGATAAGGTCTTGTGGGACGGTAGCAAATACATCTGCAATGTGCAGACAGTGAGATCGGCTGGAGACCCGCGCTGTCCTCGCCTCCCTTGGTGGTCCTGCATGGACCAGGAGGTACAAGTGCACCAGAGGTTCCCTTGGGGATCCGCAATATTCCCGGTAAGGAGAGGCATTTGCTGTCACACCGAAGATGTGGAAGGACGGCGTTCGGGGCATGCATCGCTGTTCCTGCCTGTGCTCCCGTGCTTTCAGGCAGGGTGCTGGCAGGACGCTGCGGTGGGAGGCGAGAGGCGGTGACTGCATCACCCTTGGGCGAGGGGGACCCCTGCGCCGAGCCTCCTGCGGGGCTGCTCCCCCCGGGCGCGGGGAAGGCAGATGGCTGCAGCAGCCTCCACTCCTTCGCCCTGCCTCCTCGCAGCTATCGCTGCCCGCGGGCAGGAA